>NW_006256908.1:3986557-4221425 GCF_000478725.1 Eutrema salsugineum | reverse complement strand
TCGAACCAATGCCCTGTTTGCGTTAAAACCGAGCCCAGAACCAGTCAACTATGTGTGCTAATCGATAAACCATCACACACTTAATAAAAATAAAACAATTCTCACAACCTTTATTAAAAAACAAGTAATATAACGTCCTATTACTTTTATGTGTGTTAAACAGAATCGATCTTCTTCGTCGATGTGGAGCTTCCACAAATACAAGTTTTTGGCATTCCTCTAAATCCTTCAGGAACACAAGATCTCATGCTTACACTATACCCTACAAATTGACATTGGAATTATAACTAAACCCTAGACCCAAAATCGAATTCACTTTACAATAGAAGATTTGGGCATACCTGAATTCGCGGAAGAAGCCATTTGACTCGAAGATGACGCAATTCTCTTCTGTCTTCTTCTACACCACTAAATCCTAGTTGAGAGTTTTTTCCCAATTTTGAATAGACATCGACAAAGAAGAGGAAGAAGAAGATCGATTCTTCTTAAAGACACATAAAAGTAATACGACGTAGTATTACTTGTTTTTCTTAGTAAGGGTTGTGAGAATTGTTTTATATTTATTAAGTGTACGATGGTTTATCGATTAGCACACATAGTCTACTGGTTCTGGGCTCAGTTTTAATGCAAATAGGGCATAGGTTCGAATCCCCGTGTTTGCATATGAGTCAGCCTCCGTTAACAGAATAACAGGGTTGACTATAACAGGAAATTAGTCAAGGCATGAATTGGCCAAACAAATTGAAGTACAGGTATGAAAATTCAAATTTTTAAACGTTGAGGTACGTGTAGGCGCAACTCAAAAGTACATATAGCAAATGGTACCAGTTCGGCCAGTTGAGACATGAATATACCGCTTTTCTGATATGCATTATTTTGGCACTATTTTAGTGTATCTTTGGTACAACACCCTTTTTCTTTTCTTAATTTCCACCATTATTCTTGAAGAGCACCAAAACTCAAATTTCTAAAAACTTATGAAAACCTAAGAGATCAAGCATATTTGACATTCCTTTTTGAATAATTTAGAAAAATTATTGATCTTCTACGACCATACAACTTTAGGCATTTATTGATCTATTCGTCAGTAATTGGTCAAATGCAGCCATATTGGTTGTTCACTTTCAATCTGGATTATTGGACTTCTGTTGTCTGGCCACAATAAATTTGCAAGATCAAACGCAAAAGCTCGAAACATAAAATCCGCATTTCAAATATATATTAATACAAATATATCAAATTCTAGCTTTTTATTAATTGTTACGAAAAACTAATCCAATATTTTTTGGTAAAGAGCTGAAATTTTTTTGGTAAAAGCTTAACCACGATGAACCATCAATAACAATTTTTTAAACTGGTTCGGTTTGGTGTAAAATGTGATAGATAGTACCGTACAATTCAAAGTATTTTCTTCGAACTTAAGTCTTGTTAACTAATACAAAACTCGACAGATAATGGGCCTAATAAGCCCAAATCTATCAGAAAGCACCGATATATTCCACGTTAGATACATGACCACGTGGCCTCATATTATTGGAGGTAATCTCCACCATATGAAAAAAACGCTCACGTGCGATCACCAGCTTCGTCTCCATTTCTATTTTATTTTTAAAAGATAATTCATAAATACTGTATAAAAAAAAAACACAAATTAAACAAAATAAAAAAGAAATCTCTATCTTCTTCTCCTCTCATCCTCTCTCTCAGGACCTCCTCCAATGGCGAGAGTTCTGGTCTCGTCTCCATCTTCGTTCTTCGGCTCGCCTCTGACCAAACCGTCGTCGTCTTCCCGCCACGGTGGTAGCGTTCAGTTTCTACCGTACCGGAGTAATAATAAGCTCTTCAGTAACTCGACTACTGTACGGTTCAGCTTGAACGAGATTCCTCCTCTCCATGGCTTAGACTCATCGGTTGACATCGGGGCGATTTTCACCAGAGCGGAGTCTCTCTTCTACACCATAGCCGACGCCGCCGTCGTTGGCGCTGATTCAGCTGCCGCACCAGCTGATTCCGCCGTGCAGAAGAGTGGTGGTTGGTTCGGTTTCATCTCCGATGGCATGGAATTGGTGCTTAAGGTAAATTTAAGCAGCTGATTCCGATCTCTGTGTGTATAATTAGAGGTTTTGGTTAGTCTCGTGAGCGAGCTTAAGCTTCTTCTTATTTGGATTATAGTTTTTGAAAGATGGACTTACGGCAGTTCATGTGCCTTACGCTTATGGGTTTGCGATTATCTTGCTTACGATTATCGTCAAAGCAGCGACCTACCCTTTGACAAAGCAACAGGTTTGTAGAATTTGCATTTTTGAAAGTTATGGCAATTTTGAGAGCAGTTTGTTCAAAAGATTATGTTTTTGCTTTGGATTTTGCATTTCTGTAGGTTGAATCAACGCTTGCTATGCAAAATCTTCAACCAAAAATTAAAGCCATTCAACAACGTTACGCAGGAAATCAGGTGAACATTTTGTGGCTGGAAAATGAATTACCTTGGTTAATTGAGTCTTGACTTTTTTTTTCCCCGATATTTAGGAGAGAATACAACTAGAGACGTCACGCTTGTATAAACAAGCTGGTGTAAATCCATTGGCAGGTAATTTTCAAGAAGTAATGCTTTTTGTTTAAGTACTAGTTATGGTTCTATATACAAGTGTGTTTATTATATACAAATATCTTTGTTGTTTTTGATGTTAGGTTGCTTACCAACTTTAGCCACTATACCAGTTTGGATTGGTTTATACCAAGCTCTCTCCAACGTGGCCAACGAGGTACAAGATATGCCTTATGTCTTCTTTTTTTAACTGCTTGTTTTCGCTAAGGACCAACGAAGTTAGTTGGTAAGATTGTTGCTCAAAACGTTTCTTTTTCTTGCAGGGGCTTTTTACAGAAGGTTTCTTTTGGATTCCTTCTCTTGGTGGACCAACAAGTATAGCTGCTCGGCAGAGTGGATCCGGCGTATCTTGGCTTTTCCCATTTGTGGTAATGAGAGGAAGAAAAGAAGCCATGAACTGATCTTTTGTGTGTAATGAGCTTTATCATATTGGTGTCTAATGTCTTTTTGGGTCGTGCAGGACGGGCATCCACCATTGGGCTGGTCTGACACCGCTGCGTATCTTGTTTTACCTGTTCTCCTTATCGTCTCTCAGTATGTGTCAATGGAGATTATGAAGCCTCCTCAAGTGAGATATTAAAAAAAGGCTAATTTTGTTTTTCTTTCACTAAAACGCTTTGATCTGATTGTCAAAAGTTCTAAGCTCAATATTTCATTTCTTTTGGCAGACAGACGATCCTGCACAGAAGAACACACTTCTTGTTTTCAAGTTTCTTCCACTCATGATCGGCTACTTTGCATTGTCTGTCCCATCAGGATTATCTATCTACTGGTTAGTTTCTCTCACCTTGAAACATTCATCTAATCAGTTAAGATATGTATGGGAACACGTTAAGTATAAAATAACCTAGATTTGATCATTCCACGAAGCTTGTTGTTGGATTAACAAACACATCTCAGTGAATTTCACGACAGTATACTTGATACCAGTAATTCTATATAAGTAGGGTTTAGTCTTTTTTATCCCCCTTGTTATTATGTTGCTTGCTTATATATAAACCATATCATGGTTTTAGGTTCACAAATAATGTACTTAGTACCGCACAACAAGTATGGCTCCGTAAACTAGGCGGTGCAGCGCCTGCAGTAAATGAAAACGCAAGCGGAATAATAACAGCAGGACGTGCAAAGAGATCTATTGCTCAGCCTTACGATGCTGGTGAAAGGTAAGTTGAATCTCTTTTGAAATTTTCTTATTTGCAAGTTCGTTGTTAAAAGATGTTATATTGGATTACAACAGATTTAGACAGTTAAGAGAGCAAGAGAACCGCAACAAGAAGAACAAGGCGGTCGCGAAAGATTCAGCTGAACCGCTAGAATCTGTGTCTGAATCAGAGGAAGGGTCTGATGATGAGGTAATAATTTTTATGAAACTGAAACTCAAGAATCTAGTGAATAAACAAATGATTATGGTGAATGATTGAATACGTGAAAACTTATTAAAAGCGAGTGGTGGAATAGGAAGAAGAGGTTCGTGAAGGAGCGTTAGCTTCAAGCACAAGCAAACCAATTCCTGAAGTTGGCCAACGAAGAAGCAAAAGATCTAAGAGGAAACGCACTGTATAGAACCAAACAAACAAAAATTGCGAAGGAGGAGAAAGAGAAAGAGAGAGTGAATCGTGTCATCTTTAGTTTGATCTTGATATATTTTGCATATACCAAGTGCCGGAATATCTAAAACGTTTATAAAATTAGGGCAAAAAGAAGGTCATTCTAAACTTAAAAACTGCAGTAGTTGATGAAAGTAAATTGATGTATTTTTATGTGATTCATCTTAGCGTAAATGTCTGTCCTATCACTTTCAAATCTGCACTTAAATTTTGTTAACACTTCTTCGTTGTAAACTTGTAATTTCTATTTTAAAAAAAAACATGTGATATGTACATTTGATAGATGTTTCCTTATGCTTAATTGGCTTATATAATTTGACTATGCAAGAAAACTAAAAGGATCGTCGCTAGGCTTCGAAGTAGAAAGAGTTTCTTGATTTGATCCTATTAGTTGAAGAGCTAGACAGTTGTTCTTGACAATGGAGAACACCTTTGATACTAAAAATACAATTCTCCAAATCATAATACCCAAAAACTATATAAAACGATTACCAATCAAACCCTTCATTTCTAAAACCCACATGCTAAAAGCTTTGCCTAACTACCACAAAAACCTCAAGGGTATTTTCGTCACTCTAAGACCATAACTTTTTCCGCAGCTCTATACATAAACACACGTAGCTAAGTCACATCTTTTAACACAAAAGTGTCCCAAAAGCAACACAAAAAAAATGGCTAAAACCTCTCTTCCTCTCGCCGCCTCCTTCCTCCTCCTCCTCATCTCCTCCGCCGCCGCCGCAGACACCGGCCGTCTCTTCCTCACCGTCGTAAACCACTGTCCCTTCACCGTCTGGCCAGCCATTCAGCCCAACGCTGGCCACCCCGTCCTCGAGAAAGGTGGCTTCGCTCTCCCAACCAACACACACCGCTCCTTCTCCGCTCCAGCCACCCACTGGTCCGGTCGCATCTGGGGCCGAACCGGCTGCTCCCACTACAACGGCAAATTCTCCTGCGTCACCGGAGACTGTGGCCACCGTCTCGAATGCAACGGTCTCGGCGGAGCAACTCCGGCTTCCTTGGCTCAGTTCGATCTCCACCACGGTGCTCACCTAGACTTATCCTCTTACGGCGTCTCTCTCGTCGACGGTTTCAACGTTCCGATGACTGTGACTCCTCACGAAGGCCGTGGTGTCTGTCCCGTCGTTGGCTGCCGTGAAGATCTTTTGAAAACGTGTCCGGCTCATCTTCAGCTCCGGTCAGGACATGGTGGACACGTGGTGGCTTGTAAAAGTGGGTGTGAGGCTTTCCGTACGGATGAGCTGTGTTGTCGAAACCATTACAATAGTCCTCAGACTTGTCGAGCTTCGAGCCATTCTCTGTTCTTTAAGCACGCGTGTCCTTCGACTATGACATTTGCTCATGATAGTCCTTCGCTTATGCATGACTGTTCTTCTCCTAGAGAGCTCAAAGTTATCTTCTGCCACTAAAAATGTCTAGGGTTGTAATCGTAATTTCGTACCGATCTCTCCTTCTTCTCCTTCTGTTTGGTTTAGTTTGGTTTTGATTGGTTTAGTTTGCTATTTCCCGGTTCAGTTATGTAGTTGATCAAATTATGAAATTATGTATTATCATTTGAATTGCTTTTCTATTTAACTCTCTTTTTATCTCGATTCTTCAATGGTTAAAAGTTAAAAATACATAAACTTTGATAGAATAGTTTAAAAACTTGAGATTATAGTGGTAAGTGGTAACGATTAAATTGTTTGGTTCAAGATTAACCATTTTTGATAACTTTTTAAGTGTCGATATTCACGTTTTTTACTCGATATTTTAAAAAGATACATTATTGTTTCATTCGAGGCATGCAGGCTTTGTTGTTTACACCTTTTGTTTTGTGTTGTGTCGGTATGATATTTTCTTTCACGAGTTTCCACGTTATTTTGAAATATGTGGATACGAAATGTAAATCAAACTCGGCCTTGTACATTTCATCAAATATTCGGTGTAAAATAATTATTATTAAGCGAAATTTCAAAAGAAACAAAAAAAACAGGAATTTGAATTGTTCAGTGGCTATTTTGTAGTTGGTGATAAAATTCAGCAAGTAAAACATTATTGCTTTTCTATTTTTTTTCATCAATCACAGCATTATTGTATTTTTCTTTAAACGAAGAAAACATTATTATTGTACATCATAAATCATAAGACTACTTTTGGCATGAAGCAGACTCGATAAAAGAAAAAGGTTGCATTCTCACGTGAAAGATTCTCGTCTCATGACTTTTTTCCATTTGAAATGTGTGTGAGACAGATTTCATAGATCTTCTTTTATTATAAAGTTGGGGCTCCTGAGATATATCCAAACTAATCCTCCAAAAGAGTTGAAAGATTTAGGCTAATATTTTTTAAAAAGATGATACTATTAGACTAACTCAAATTGCCTCAAACTTCGAATAATTCACTTTTACTATAACTATTTCACCTCACGGTCACTAAATCCAAATATCATTTATGTTAAAAACTACATTGACGTTTGTTTAATTTATTGAGTCATCATTTCCGAATATTGATTTACACATGTTTGGAATAACTGCACTAGTTTTAGAAACAATAACTGACGTTTTGATTTAAATAAGAACACCTCCATCAGTGAACTTCAATAAAGGATGTTTAACATTTTTTAAAAAATATTTTGTGTTTTATGAATAGTTAAGAATTTTGTCTTGAAATGATCCTCCATCAATGAATCCCTTTTTGGGGGTTTTAAATTCTCTCCGCAGATAAAAAGAGAGAAATATAGTGGAAATAATTTTGCCAAGGAGAGAGATGATTAAAGGAAAAAAATATTCTGCCCAATTATTTTATACCACGTCATTCTAAGAGCGACTATTAGATCATGTACATTAAAGGTTCATAACAGGGTTTTGGACTAATATCCTAGACAATTTTGTTAAAAAATAAAAGAAAAAATTCAAATATTTGTGATCTGTCTTTAGCTAAGGGGTTTAGACTATGTTTATCCGCGTTTTTAAGCTTATCTCTTACTTATTTTTTAATTAAATTTAATCCATTGAAGCCCGATTGAAGCCCAAATTATGTATATACGTTTCTTATTTCGGGACAATTAAAGACGTCTCTTATAGCCACGTATAGCCGTGTGAGTGGGCAAAAAAATATGAAGAGAACAAATATTTCTCTCGTTTATTTCTCTTGCTCGATAATTTTTTTTTTTTTCCGACTCATCATTGTTGTCTCCGTCAAGGCGATTTCGACGATTCTGCTACTCTGACGGCTTCTCTCCGAGAGTTCGGATTCCTCCGACGGCTTCTGGGACTGAAACATTATTACTCAATTTGAGACCGAAAATGATGAACGTGTATATATGCAGATTTGTCTTGTTATTTACCCTTTGAGGATTTGGGTCAAGAATGTTAAAGATCAGCTTCTTCTGCTCTCTAGTGAATCCATGTGGGAAAGTGTAATCTGCTCTGATGAATTCCGGAGATAAGTTGCCTTTGAATTATGATCAAGTGTTTATAAGAGACTTTGTGCCTTCTGCTTTGGCTTTCTTGCTTAAAGGAGAAGGAGATATCGTCAGGAATTTTCTGCTTCAAACATTACAGCTGCAGGTATATATGAATGTCATCTTAAATTGGAGATTTTTGAATGTAAATGTTCGCAAAGAGTCAGAATCTGAACATTTAAGGAAAGTGTAGTGATTATGTTTCCATTGAGAGATATATTCATATCTCGAGATATAGATATTTTCCTATTTGTGTATATTCTCTTAGATTGTCGTTAGCCTTGTATAAATAGAACCCTAGAAGTCAAGAGTAAATAAGACAGAACATTATTTCACATTGATCGATTTTGTCATGGTATCAGAGCACTAAAAACTCTTGATCTCTTCTCTTCGATCCAATTTTCATTACCCTTAGCAAGCTCGTTTTTCTTGTTCGACTTGTTTTTCCTTTAACCATCCAAATCAACGACAATGATGGTTTCCGCTGCCGCTTCTGGTGACACAAAACGCCGCACCATCTCACCATACGACCTTTCTGCTGGTGACAACCCAGGGGCTGTTATTTCTCGGCCTCTCTTTTCTGGTCAAAACTATGATGAGTGGTCTGCAAGTTTTCGTATGGCCTTGAGTTGTCGGAAGAAATTCGGCTTTGTCGACGGATCCATACCGCTACCTAATAAGGATAACCTTATTTTGAAGATTAGATGGCTAATAACCATCTAATTGTGACTTGGATGAAGCTTACTATTGAAGATCGACTGCGTTATAACATATCTCATCGAGAAATTGCAAAAGATCTATGGGATCTCATCAAGAAACGATTCTCTATCAAAAGTGGTGCGCGCTATCAACAGCTTCGTGCCTCTTTGGCAAATTGTCGTCAGATGGGATCTACTATTGACGATTACTTTGGTCGTCTTACCAAAATTTGGGATGCTATGCAAGAGTGCAACCCGAGCAAAACCTGTGAGTGCAACAAGTGTGAGTGCAACTTGGCTGAAGCAAGAGAAACCGAAATTGACAAAATTCGGGTTCATGATTTTCTGTTTGGGCTTGATGACATTCACGACACTGTTCGACAGCAACTCTGTGCACAGACTCCGACTCTTGATCTTGATTCTGTGTATCAGACACTGGTTCAGAATGAAACGGTGATTGCGAATACTCGGAAAGAACCTGAAGCCATGAGCTTTGCGGCTCACGCGTCTCAACCGGTTCAGCCTTCTCCACCAGCTCAATCGTTTTCACGTCCGAAAGATTTCTCCAACACGATCTGTACCAGTTGCGGTCGCAAAGGACATGAAGCTGCACGGTGCTACCGCACCATCGGATATCCTCCTTGGTGGGGCGATAGACCACGAGGACGACTTGATACTTCTAAAGCCTCTTCGTCTACTGCTCCATCTGCTGGCCCCCGCACGAATACTTCTCAAATTGTTGCAGCTTCGCCCTCCATTCAAGCTAATATTGCTGCTTTAAGTGATGTTGATCGACAAGGTCTGAGTGGATTTACGGATGCACAGTGAGAGACCTTGAAGCGTGTTTTCAAAAATGAGAAAACAGAGCGTCTTAGTGGTAAGAATGAAGCTGATTCATGGATATTAGACACAGGTGCCACTCACCATATGACTGGTCGTATCGACCTCTTTGAGGAATTTCGATCAATTTGCCTTGTGTCTGTTACTTTACCAGCTGGAGATAATGCCTTATCTTACCACCAGGGCACCATCCGTCTCACCTCTTCTTTATTCTTACGCAATGTTTATTTGGTGGACGGTTTTCACACTAATTTGATTTCTTTAGGGCAACTGGTTTCCGATAATCATTGCATCGGTCAGATCACTGATAGACTTGTTGTTTTACAGGACCGCACCACGAGGATGCTGATTGGAGCGGGTGAGCGACATGGCGAGGGACTTTACCACTTCAAAGGGATTGAGACTGTGGGAAGTGTTCAGACGAGCACCGGTACTGATGGAGTTTTGTGGCACCGGCGTTTGGGTCATGCTTCTGCCCGTGTTGTGGGTTTACTACCAGTTTTTAGGAACTCTTCTAATGTTACTAGTTTACATAAGGATTGTGATGTTTGCTTTCGTGCAAAACAGACTCGACATTCGTTTCCGCTTAGTGATTATAAAGCTTTGAGTATTTTTGATTTAATACATTGCGATCTTTGGGGTCTGTATCGCACAACAGCTTTTTGCGGATCACGCTACTTTCTGACTATCGTTGATGATTATTCTCGCGCTATTTGGATATACCTTCTACCAGATAAACGAGACGTAGGCACAACTTTGAAACAGTTATTCTCTTTGGTCTTGCGAAAATTTGGCAAAAGTGTAAAGACTGTTAGAAGCGACAATGGCACTGAGTTTCTAGTTTTGACAAGCTATTTTTGGGACAATGGGGTCATTCATGAAACTTCCTGCGTCTATACTCCGCAGCAAAACGGACGCGTGGAAAGGAAGCACAGGCATATTCTCAATGTTGCCCGCGCTTTACGTTTCCAAGCAAGTCTGCCCATTGAGTTCTGGGGTGAGTGTGTGCTTACGACAGGCTATATTATAAATCGAACACCATCTCAGGTCCTTAATGGAAAGACGCCTTTTGAACTTCTTTACGATCGACCTTCGGAGTTCACACACCTACGAGTATTTGGATGCTTGTGCTATGCACATAACATCAATCATCATGGAGACAAATTTGAAAGTCGAAGCAGAAAGTGTCTCTTTATTGGTTATCCATACCATACGGGAAGAAAGGGTGGCGTCTTTACGACTTGGAGAACGAAACTTTCTTTGTTTCCCGCGACGTGGTATTTTGTGAAACAGAGTTTCCCTACTCTGCTGTCACAGCTTCTTCGGTTCCCGATCAGGTCTCTTCACCAGTCATTAATCCTTACTGTTATGATGATGACTTTGATCAGGTTTCTGATATTTCGTCTGAAACCTTACCCACGACACCTGCAGTTAAACAAGTTCATGCACCCGTCGGAGATGCCTCAGATTCAGGTGAAATCGCCCCTGATCCTGTTCCTCTAATCTCCGCTGATTCAAGTCCTGTCCCAGCTGTTGATGACGATTCTTTTGTTGATCAGCCTGAGCCCGAGCCCGAGCCACTTGGACGTGCTTATCACAAGAAAATGAGATCTTCTAAACTTGCTGATTTTGTTGTCAACACAGTCTCAGTCTCTTGTCCTTCGCCTAGCTCTTCCGACTCGTCAGCACCCTCAGGTACGGTCTATCCTCTCTCTGACTTTCTTACTTGTGATCGGTTTTCTTCTTCGCATCGCAGTTTTCTAGTTGTTATCACTATGGCTGTCGAACCACGATCTTTCAAAGAGGCGATGGAGTATGAGATTTGGAGAGATTCTATGGGGAATGAGTATACTGCTCTTGAAGACAACCATACTTGGGATCTTGAACATTTACCACCAGGAAAGAAGGCACTTGGCTGCAAATGGGTTTATCGGATTAAACACAAGTCCGATGGAACTATTGAACGGTATAAGTCGCGTCTCATCGTTTTGGGTAATAATCAAGTTGAAGGTATCGATTACAAAGAGACGTTTGCTCCTGTTGCGAAAATGGATACTGCTCGCATTTTTCTGGATCTTGCAGCTAAAAGAAATTATGAGGTACATCAGATGGATGTGCACAATGCTTTCTTGCATGGAGATCTTAAAGAAGAAGTTTGGATGAAGCTTCATCCTGGTTTTGGATCTCCTGGTGAGACTCGTGTTTGTCGACCTCGAAAATCCCTTTACGGCTTACGACAGGCTCCTAGATGCTGGTTTGCAAAGCTTAATAGTGCTTTACGAGATTATGGCTTCAAGCAGTCTAAAAAGGACTATTCTCTCTTCAGTTTCATACGGCCGGATGTCAGTGTTTATGTTTTAGTATACGTCGATGACCTTATTATCTCAGGTAGCACTGTTGAAGTCATTCAAAAGTTCAAGGACTATTTGTCATCATGTTTTCATATGAAAGATCTTGGACTTCTCAAGTATTTTCTGGGCATAGAGGTTGCGCGGAGTCCTGCTGGGATTTACCTGTGTTAAAGGAAATATGCGCTTGATTGACGGAAGCTGGACTTCTTGGTTGTAAACCGGCTGGTGCGCCCATCGATCAGAATTATCAGCTCGGTCTTGCTTCTGGCCCTGACATTTCTAACCCTTCTCGCTATCGGCGTCTTGTTGGGAAGCTAATCTACCTTGGAGTAACTCGCCTTGATTTGGCTTACGCTATTCATCTTCTCTCTCAGTTTATGTAGCATCCGAAGGAGGATCATTGGCAAGCTGCTCTCAAGGTTCTTCGGTATCTTAAAGGGACATTGGGTCAAGGCATATTACTTCGAGCCAACTCTCCTCTTCGTCTTACGATTTGGTGCGACTTTGACTGGGCTGGGTGTCCGATGACGCGTAAATCTTTGTCTGCCTGGATTGTCCAATTAGGTGATTTTCTTGTGTGTTGGAAGTCTTCAAAGCAGAAAGTCGTATTGTGTTCTTCTACTGAGGCTGAGTATCGGGCTAAGGCGGATGCTACCTCTGAAGCCAAGTTTTTAAAGGAGTTGCTTCTTGATTTTGGCATTGATCACAAGGATCCGATGACTCTATACTGTGATAGTAAGTCTGCTCTTCACATTAGTGAAAATCCAGTTTTTCACGAACGCACAAAGCATATTGAGTCTGACTGCCATTTTGTTCGAGATGACATTCAAGCTGGAATCATTCAAACTGCTCATGTCTCTACCAAGACGCAGCTCGCAGACATTTTGACAAAGGCTTTAGGACGTCGTGAATTTGATGTTTTTCTCTCCAAGTTGGGCATTCTTAATCTCCATTCTCCAACTTGAGGGGGGGTATTGAGAGATATATTCATATCTCGAGATATAGATATTTTCCTATTTGTGTATATTCTCTTAGATTGTCTTTAGCCTTGTATAAATAGAATCCTAGAGGTTAAGAGTAAATAAGACAGAACATTCTTTCACAATGATCGATTTTGTCAGTTTATATGGGTTGATGTCTAATTTGGTATAAATGTCATCATAATCGACTCATTGATGTGCTAAAAGTGACATAATCTGAACCGTTATAATGTATACTGGTTGTGGTTTCTCTGTTTTGATCAACTGTATAAGGAAATGAGTAGTGGAATTTGAGTAGATTGTGATGAATTAGTTTATATGTTACAAGTTGTATTTGGTGTTCATTATTGATGATGTATGGTTTGGTATGTTATTGATAGAAAACAGTAGATTGTTACAGTCCTAGACAGGGCTTGATGCCTGCAAGTTTCAAAGTCAGGACCGTGGCACTTGATGAGAACACAACAGAAGAGGTTCTCGATCCAGATTTTGGCTAATCAGCTATAGGTCGTGTTGCTCCTGTGGATTCTGGTTAGTAGATTCTCTTTGGTTGTAAAATGTCAATATCTGCGATTGACTAATCTTTGTGAGTCTCGGTGGGAGAGCTATGTGAATTGTATTCTCCATGGGAGTTTGTTGCTGATTGTTTCTTTCATCCTCTATAGGTTTGTGGTGGATTATTCTCTTATGGGCATATGGAAAGATAACAGGAGATTTCTCATTACAAGAGAGGATAGATGTTCAGACAGGCATAAAGCATACCATGAACTTGTGTTTAGCAGATGGATTTGATATGTTTCAAACACTGCTGGTCACTGACGGATCTTGTATGATTGATCGTCGAATGGATATCCATGGCCATCCCCTCGAAATCCAAGTAAGTTCAACACCAGCTCTTTGTCTGATTGTCTCTTTACAGCTTGATACCTATATGTTCGTGAGACCTAACCATGATTTTTCTCTCTGATTCACTGCAGTCGTTATTCTACTCAGCACTCAGATGCTCCCGTGAGATGCTATCTGTTATTGACAGCTCCAAGAATCTTGTAAGAGCCATTAACAATAGATTAAGTGCTTTATCCTTCCACATCAGAGAATACTATTGGGTGGATATTAAAAAGATCAATGAGATATACCGTTACAAGACAGAAGAGTATTCCACGGATGCCACTAACAAGTTTTTTTAAGAGTTTTATATGGTTTCACCAATAAACCAACAAAAAACACAAGTTTCTTAGGAAAATTCTTAGCTTCAATTTAATATTAAAATATTTATTAAGAAATCCATATGAGTTTCTGCAATAAACATGCTCTTATGAACCCGTCTTTTAACAATCTCTTAGGACACGTGTCAACTCGTGAATGGTTTCAATTTTTTTACGGACAAAATCCGTCGATCTTCGTCTCTCCGTGCTTCTTCTCCGATGTCGATGCTTCAAACCATTTTCTTCCTCTCCTCTGATTTTCAAATTTCCACCGCTCTCGCAGCAGACACGGACGCCTCCGCGGTCGAAGTCTGAATCATCGAAGGCGGACGAGATCTCCATGGCAGATAATGTAAGCTGCTTCTGGAGTGTGGATTCAGTGCGATATGATCAAAATTCTTGAATTTAACTCACATATGTTGTTGGGTTTTCTAAAATTGGCTTATCGATGGTGTGAATCTTGGCCAATTTTAGGGTTTGATGCATTGGAGATCAAGAGGGTGAAGAAAATAAAAAAACAATGTCGAAGAAAGTGAAGGAATCTCTATGTACGGATCCATGATCTCACTTGTTCCTCTTTTAAAGGTGGGATTTTTTGTTTCTTTCAATTTTCTCTCTGTGATTCGTAAAATATTAAATTTTAAATTGTTAAAAACTCTACTGAGGTTCATCAATGGAGGAAGAAAAAAGGAAGAATTCTTAACTATTCTTTGATAAAAAAATTATTAAAAAATTTTTAAGAACCCAGTAAAAGGGTTTACTGATGTATCTGGTCTTACAAACCTTATTTAAAGGACGACTTTTATGTAAATTGGGCTTTCTCAATTATTTTTAGAGGCAAAATGCCTATGGTTCTATGCCAAAATTTGCTAAGAACCATTGATGGAGCTGGTCTAACAATACTAAGGTTAGGTTTAGTAGTTTGAAAACTATAACTAACGTTTTAAAGGTTTTTTTTTCTTAAACAAAAAAAACTACAGCTAACGTTTTGGTTTTTAAACCAACAGTAATATGAGATTAACAAAATGACAGTAATTTAAGGTTGATTTGACCAAATTTCCTCCGGTGATCTGGAAAATTTTGTTATTAAACAATGTCCATTTTTTTCTGTTAAGACTTGCATTGATAAAGGAAATGAACCGAAATTTACAATCCTAAACTCGGACCCCAAATGGGTTCCGGTTAGGAGAATCCAACCCAGCGAGATGGTACATAAGCTGAGGTATGTCAATGGAAACGACGCCGCTCGGCACAAAGCACTTTGGAGCTCCGCTACATCTAAGAACAATGTCTATATTGTAACAGTCAGCTATTTTAAAGATTACTAGGAATTAACCAGCATATTATGCGGGGTAATATTTTTTTAATTATCTTTAAATTTAATTTATTTTTTTTGTTAAATTAAATTGGTGACAAAATTTTTTTACCAAAAATATAAATAAATAAAATTGGTGACAATTAGATAACAATACATATATAAATATCACACGACCGATATTTACTTGTATATATATTATTATGCGGTTTAATTATTAGTATCTTTTTTAAATATGAAAGTGATATGATATTAATATATATATATACTTATATACATACCAACATGGATTAAAATCTAGGGATTTTTGCTAAAAATAACCCAAAACTTGACTTTGAATACAAAAGTAGACTCCTGAAAAAACATTTGGCAGAAATAACCTAAAGGGGTAGTGAAAAGACCTGTATGAGTAAACAAAAAACGGATGTCCTAATTACCGTTTACACCCTGACGAAGTCTATTAAAGTGAAAAAGAAGTCTAATAGTAGACTTTATTTTATCGAAATGAAGTCTACTAAGTAATTAAATCTGTAAATTTAATTTTAAAATTTTTTAAAAATTATTTTGGTATCAAATTTACATTCATAAATTCCGTAATTGTAACTCAAATGTACAGAAATTATTTTTTCATATTGGTAAATGGAAATGTATGTTTTTAAATTAAGTAGAAGTAAATTTATTATTTAGGTTTTAAAAGTTGTACACTTCTATATTGAAGTCTACTTAACCGAATAAATTAACCTAACCAAAATTTAAACCGAAATTAAACCGAGAATAATTTCCCTTAACCAAGAGAAACTAAACAAAACCGAATAAATATTTATCTTAACCAAAAAAATCAAAAATAAATATTTAACCAATACATAAACCAAAATTGAACCAACAATTCTGAACCAAAAATTATTCATTTAACCAAAATGTGTACCTCCCTATATAAAGGAAGCCCACGTTTGTAACCCTAATTTTGTAAAAATGAAAACTCAAACCTCTCTCTCTAAAACGGCGCTTCCCTTCTGTTTCAGATTAAACGAGAACATCGATTTTTTAGATCTGCTTGCGAACGAGCTGTACACGAGGTCTTTTTCTATGCTGTTTTAGGTTAGAAATCTCTCTTTAGATTATACTCTGCTTTTTGTTTTTAGGGAAACGTTTGTTTGATCTTCACTGTAGGTGACCTCAACATAGTGAGCAACAAAAGAGGTCCCTATATAAAGGAAGCCCACGTTTGTAACCCTAATTTTGTAAAAATGAAAACTCAAACCTCTCTCTCTAAAATGGCGCTTCCCTTCTGTTTCAGATTAAACGAGAACATCGATTTTTTTAGATCTGCTTGCGAACGAGCTGTACACGAGGTCTTTTTCTATGCTGTTTCAGGTTAGAAATATCTCTTTAGATTATACTCTGCTTTTTGTTTTTAGGGAAACGTTTGTTTGATCTTCACTGTAGGTGACCTCAACATAGTGAGCAACAAAAGAGGTCCACCGTCGACTTCCTCACCGCCGTGCAGCTTTGTCTGGGTATGGCTTTGATGTCTGTTTCAAATTGTTAGCTTTTTCAAGTTTCTTCTTTTTACTTATTAGCTTTGTCCAGAAATTTTGGTTTTATTTAATTGGGATCCACTTTGAATTTTTTTATTCATAATGTACTAAGATCTAAGTGTCATAACTAATTTGATTTAGTTTAGTAATCAGATCTGTGATTATGTGTGTCTCGGAAACCTCCTCTTCCTCTTCTTTATTAGATTTGTTACTTGGGTTGATGTTTAATTTTTACTCTTTTCATTTGCAGTATCTCACAAATCTCAACAATTCATCACTGTCATCTCCGAAAGCAGACTTCTTGAGTTGATTTCGAAAGTAAACTTCTTAAGTTGACTTCTTTCATTTGCAGTATCTCACAAATCTCAAAAATTCGTCACCGTCATCTCCATTTTCTCCACCATCGACATCAGAGACGGGTAGGGAGTTTTTTCCTAACAGGCCCAAGTTCCCAACACAACAATAAAGCGCATTTACAAATACAGAACCCAATAATTAAATAATTGATCTTCTGTTTGCTCATGATCTCTTTTTGTGTAATGATTATCAATTTTGTCTGTAATGGTCATTAATTGTAATAATCATCAATTGTAGTAGTCTTTTAATTGTCATCAACCGCTATTTTTATGTATCTTTATCAAATACGTAACATAATCAAATTATTCTATATGGACAAAATATAATGGTTCAGAGTATGGTGCAAAGAAAAGTTCCATAAACTTATTCTAAATAAAATTTTTAAGTGACTGATTTTGCAACAGTTTTAAAACCACAAAATAGAAGAAGAATGGATTGGTGTTACATGTTTATTCAATGTCACAAATTTTTTGAAGTAACTGAATGTTGCACCAGTTTTAAAATCACAAAGTATGTCAAATCGAAAAAAAGAAAAAAAAAACTGAAGAATGGGGTTGGTGTTATTAACAAGAGAACTTAAAAATGACTCTACAATCTTTTAGAATTTTTGAAGATTTATTTTTATGGAGTTGATCATTTTCTGTAATAAAACACAAAAAACCATATTAGCAAACGAAATTACAAACTACATTATTGCAAAAATGTAAGTAACAAATTTTCTATATAGGAGACTTCGTCTGCAGACTTCATCTGTAGACTGGAGATGAAGTCTATTCTTCCAAGCTAACTAGCTATTAAATCAACAAATTCGATTCTACAATAAATATCGACTTAAAACAAATGAAACTCATTGAGTAATTAGACCAGTTGGTAACACACATTCCAAAACTTTAAAATACAAAAAATAATTTATATATATTCTGTAATTTTGATTTTAAACTAATGATACCGAGCAGACTTCGTATGCAGACTTCATCCGTAGACTGCTGGAGAAGTCTACTTTAATAAGCTAACTAGCTTAAAAATCAAAACTTCTGATTCAACAATAAATATCGAATGAAATGAAATGAAATTCACTGGGTAGTTCAATCACTTCATAAAAAGCATTTCTAATCCAAAAAATATAAAAAAATACTTTATAAATTTGCATAAACCGCGTTTTTAAAAAAACTACAATAAGTAGACTTCTAAAGCAGACTTCAAACGTAGACTGGCGAAGAAGTCTACTTTTTCATAGTGAAGTCTACTAAAAAACAGGTTATTTTTGCAATTGACCAATTCGTTGACTTTTCCTTCAGTAGACTTCAGAAGTAGACTTCCGGCCAAAAAGGTTACTTTAGCATTTGACCAAGCCATTGACTAACAAAGTAGACTTCTATTGTAGACTTCATGTAAGAGTAGACTTCTCTGACAGTCTACTTTTGAAGTCTACTTTTTCAATAGAAGTCTACGGAAAAAAATAGGTTATTTTTGCAATTGATTATCTTTAGTAGACTTCACTGTGAAGTCTACTCAAAAAAAGATTCCTTCTAAGTTTGACCGAAAAATATAAGTAGACTTCCCAAAGAAGTCTACAGTTTTAGACTTCTTTCTGAAGTCTACTGCAGCTTTCCGGAGTTTTCTGAATTTTTTATTTTTTAAAAAACCTTAGTCAAACACTAAAATGACCTATACGTTTTTGGTCAAACTACAAAAGTAACTTAAAAGTAGACTTCTTGTGCAGACGTACACAGTAGACTTTAGAAAGAAGTCTACATTAAAAAGTCAAAATACGGTCAACTACAAAAATAACCTCTTTTCTTTCGTAGACTTCTTAAGCCTTGAAATGAAGTCTACTATGCTTTTTTTGTTTTCAAAGGATATCGAGTAGACTTCTCGTGAGGTTTAATAAAGTCTACTTTTAAAAAGTCAATTGCAAAAATAACCTTATGTTGACTAGTAGACTTCAGTATACTTCACGAGAAGTCTACTTTCGCGATATGAAAACTGAAATATGGAGAAATTGAAGTGCGACGATTACCTTTAACAAAATTGAGCTCGACTACAGTTCTTTTAAGCACCCAAAAATCAGGATTTCACCAAAAATAAGCTACCCAGATGTCAAGTAACCAGAAATCACCGAAAATGCATGACTTTTGGCATTGTAACTTAACCCAGATGTTTTGAAGAATAAATTATGAAAGAATGAGGAAGATTATGAGTGAATGAGCTCAAATATTTACTTATTACAGCTTTAAAATTGGTTGAGAAGCATTTATTCCATTTTCATGGTTGTTCATGGTGGTTGAAGAAATTGAAAAAGATGGCATTCTCGTAATTAAAAGATCTTTAGAAGGTCCAAGGAGACTTTAGCTAAATTAAAGAAAAATCGAAATAATAGATGTATAATGGTATTTTCGTTAATAATTTAAGTGAGAAAGATAAAATTGTGAGAAAATGGCAAAAGTTGGAGAGAGAAAAAAAAGAGGTTAGTTTGGTGTTTGACTTTGAAATATGGGTTAAATCTGAAAGTCTCCCAAAAAATCTAATATATATATATATATATTATATATTTATAAAATAAAAATTTAATTGTGAATATTTTATTAGAGATCAAACTATCATTTTTAGTGATAACTTATATAATATGTGTTAACAATGATTATATATAGGATTGTCAAAATGGAAAAACTCGTCTACTTAATATATTTCACAATTTACTAAACTATTTTTTGGCCAAGCCGTTAAAAAAAAATAATTTAAATTTTAAAAACATAATTTCATTTTTTATATAAATAATTGAACTGATTTTCGAAAATGATACTAAATAATAATGAAAATACAAATGAAAAATATTGCAAAAGTTTAAATTGATTTTTTCATATATATGGATTGATTATTATTTAAAATAATAGAATATATTTTAATATTTTAATAAGTAAAGAAACTAAATATACTTTTGATTTATATCCATATATTTAATTGAGCTTTCTATATTTATAAAGTTTGTTTAAGTAATATTTTCTAAGTAAAGATTTTTTTATATAATATTTTATAAATAAATGTTTATTTATGTAAAATATTCTGTAATATCTTACAAATAAAGGTTCATTTATGAAATGTCTACTCAAATAATAATATAGAGATACATGATGTTTATTTTCTTATGACGCATGTTTATGTAATAGATGCCAATTTTTTTCTTTTTTTATCTAGTTAGATAATTAAATTACTCAACGGTTAACCCTTATACTTTACGTTGGATAAACAGTATAAAACTATGTATTTTGGAGGATTTTGAGTACACCTCAGTATACGAATTATTTATGCATGTGAAATTGGTATTCGGTCGTTGAAGTATCAAACTGGGCTCCCGATTTTGTGTTGGTCTGGTTATGGCCGAAGACTTGTGTGGCCTAGGCCTGTGACATCTGTGGCCAAGGCCCATGGATAGAGAGAATCGTGTCATTTGCAACAGAAACGAGAGACAGCTAACACATCAGGTTTACAAAAGGTTTTCGGTGTCTCATCTCTTTACCTTCTTCAAATATCTTGAAACACACACAAAGTTTTATAGTGGATGACCACCAAATCATCGTCATTTTGTAAAGACCTCTTACTCTATTAGTATTTTTACATCTATATAATGACAAAATGTTGGGTTTTGATTTTGAAGATAGTATTTGTATCTGATGATAAAAAGGTGGATGTAAATCAGAAATTAGCAATGCAACATAACATGATTGTTTAACACGTTTAAATGATTTACGCTTCATTTAATTCTTACTTAACATATGATTTTGTCCGATGTTATTTTTTTATGTTAATTCTAGTCTATAGAATTTGTAATTTTTTTTTAAAGAATAGAATTTGTAATTTCGGATTGAAACTTTAGTGAATGACCACTTATTCTCATAGTGTTATAAATAAATGTTTATATGAAAAATATGTTTGAAAGAAAAAATCACGCTTACTGTAACAATTAAATAAAAGATAAATTGTTTGCCGACAAAAAAAAATAAATAAAAAATAAAAGATAAATTGTGAAATATTGGTTTTCCCATACTACCATTTACTTAATTTTTTTGTTATTATTTTTTTAAATCATTTATTTTTCCCAATTTTATCATTTACATATTTTCTTCAGTTTGTTTTTTGCAAATCTATTATATAATGGGAGAGTTTTCTCTCCATCTAGGGTGTCCACATCAGCATAGAAAAACAAAACTAAAATTAATGACTTAATTAATTCACACATTTTAAAATAGTATTATTTTCATTTAATAATAAAAGAAAAACATTAACACTAAATTTAATGACTTAATTAATTCACACATTGTTTATAATTATTACTTTTTATTAAGAAGAAGAAGAGTAAAAATTGGGAAAAACAATAAAAAGACATAGTTAAAGAAAAAGACGAGGATGAAAATGAAAATTATAGACAATGAAAGAGAATAAGAACAATAGGAGAAAAAAGAAAAAAATCAAAATATAAAGAAAAATATATAGATGGAGATAAAAAAAAAAAGAATACATACACAAGCTAAGTAAAATTAAGAAACTTATAAAATCAGAGAAAGATGAAATTGAAAGAAAAAAAATAAAAATAAGTTGAACCGTTCTAGGTATTTAGGTTGTTGACATAGAAAAAAAAAGAAAATAAGAAATAGAAATCGAAGTCGAGGAAGATAAGAGGGAGATGAAACAAAAAAAAGAAGAAAAAAAAACACAAAACTGATAAAGAAGAATTTAAAAAAATATAAGGACAAAAATGTTGAAAATGAAAAAAAGATCAAAAAAAAACTATGATAATATGAAGATAGAAAATAAGTCTAATAAAATTAAGAACAGTAAAAAGATAAATATAATAAATTAATTGTTTTAAAATGAAATTCCACACACAGATTATAAATTTAGTAAATATAATTAGCATGGACGACGCCTACTTAGTTCGTCGTCATATAATAAACTAAACGTTCATATAAAATAATAACATGTTCAGAAAAAATACTCTTGCTGAAATATAGCAAAAAAGTCAAATCAGAATTGAAATATTGATCTTCTCGTACACCACCATTACTTAATTGTTTCTGTTTTATTATTATTTAACTAATTTTTCCAAAATTTTTGTCATCTACTAAATTTCTTTAAGTTTATTTTGTTATCAAAAAAAAAAATCCTTATGTTAAAATTAGGTGAAACAGCATTTTTTCATATTTTCACGGATCCAAAAACACATTTTGACAGGGGCAAACACGATATAATGTATCTTATGTTAAAACATATGTAATGCATTATATATCAGATTTTCTTTTTTGTTACATAATACAATATCACATATATATATATATATATATATATATATATATATTATTTTACATAAGTAAGCTGTCGTCCATTTAGGAATATTGGTCTAATTGCTTCTAATGGTGTAATCCAGTTGGGACTTTCCAGTCAATTTGCAAGAAAAAGTTATAGCTTTAGGTTAAAATTTATTATAGTTTATAATGTTTACGGGTATTGCATGTATGCACGGACTTCTTTCTATCGCTTCTAATGCTTCTATCTTCCTAATCTGAATAGACATTTTTCAGGTCAGATTAAATCTCTTCGAATATTTTGTTATCCGTTAAAAGTTAAAAGGTCTAACCATATCCTGATATCCATAAATCACCCCGATAGTTATTGTCACTTACTTTTTTGCTAAACATATATGATATATTTGATAAATTAGATGTTCATATAGGAAAACAACAAGCCGTAAGAAAGAAAAAAACAAACTATCTTGTAACAACTAAATAAAGAAGCAAAAATCGTCCAAACCTGTCAACATTTGATCTTGTTTACTTGGTAGTGACAGCCTATATATAGCATAAGCCACCAAAGCGATTTTGTTCCAATTTTAAGATGATTTTTTCATTTATTCTCATGCATGTGCATATATCTAAATTAATTATCGTGCTCGTATGTTGCCCGTGGCATATAAATTATTTCCATATTGCTATATATTTATTGTTGGGATATATATACTACCACAGATATCTTTTTGTTAATGGATATGTATATCGTACCATATATATCACAAATTATATATAAACCCGGTTAATCCATGCATGATTTGAAAACTATTGGGTTCATCATCCGAGCAGGTTTTATAACATCGTCTTTAAATTTGTAAGTACAAATGGTTGCTCTTCTCTGTCAGTTTTGTTGACTAATTTACAAATATGATTTTGCAGGAAATGGTACTGCAATTCGTATTTTTTTACATAATACTAAGTGTTTCGAAAAATCCTTGTTGTTTAACGATTTATAGGTGTTATTTATACGTTTTAAATAACAAATGGATAAAAAGGGTACAATTTCTAATTTTGAGTACAACCTCTAACGACGTTGGACCTGCCTTATCATTTGTTAGAGGTTGTACTCAAAAAACTTTGTTTAGAAATTTGTATATGTTATAGTTCTTGTAGTTAGAAATTGGTGTTCTAAGAAATGCTTTTAGAGATATTTACAAATTAAATAAATTGATCGGAAGCTTTAAGATTTTGAACATTGACCTAGTAATGGAAGTCTCCAAAATAATTAATTCAACTCTAGTTGAGAGGCTTTGGACACCGGTAGAAATCATAAGAAATACATTGACCTAACAAAAACAAATAAAAAGAGAAAGAGATAACAAAGTGGAAACAGGTGGTGTGTTGTGCGGACCGTGAAGTACGTCATACGGTCTTTCTTGTTTCCTGATGTCCCAAAAGGCGAAAGAGCGCATGCAATTGGTCCACAAAAACATTTGAACAATCAATTAAAATAATTAATTTTTTGCAGGGCTATTTATTTATTGATTTTAAATTTATTAAGATCCCACTTATTTGATTTAATATTTATATAATAGAATGCGGTGAGACGTAAGCTGACCTTTCGAAATCGGAATAGATATGGCAATTTGATAGGCGCTCACTAATATCACGCTATCGACTTGTGACTTCACATTATCTCTATTCTTCAAAAACAGAAAAAAAGGTTCACATTATCTCTTGTTAGGAAAATTTATTTTTACTTTCACCAAACTTTTCACATCACCTCGCATCATCATAATATTTTTTTTTTTTTGCATCATCATAACTCGTTCATTTTATATTGTTTGTTCTATACTAACCCCACATTTTGTATTAACCACATTTATTTCGTTGTAAGATACTAATCATACATTTCATAGCACTTATTCTACTGTTATTATTCAGACTTTTTATCAACAGATGCACATGCACAAAACTATTCAGAATAAAAAAATTAACTGCAACGAAAACTTTTCTACTAGTGGTGCAGAATTTTAACGTGATAAGTGACCATGAGACATCACTGAGTTCAGTGACTTTATGTTTTTGTATTGGGTGTTCTCGAGAACAGTGTTTACCAAATTGTGATGTTGTCTTTCACTGAATCTTTTGTGTCGATATTCCATACTGCAAACTCTGTATTCATGTAGCTAACGAGAGGAATCTTTGTACCCATCAGAAACTAGAAACTAAATCACCACTTTTATATAGGACAATTCAAATTTTTCATTTGATACAGATTTATTAGTATCAATACAATTAAGCCTTATATTTCACATCTGCAAAGACTTTGGGAACAACTAAAGCCTTCACGCCCTAAGCAAACTATGGAGTAGAATTGTTTGGTTCCACGGTTCTCGTTTCTCAATTCTCAGATGGCTCGTTGTTGAAAGATCTAGAAACCAAATTGTAATGAAAAATTGAGTAGTACTCAATCTTGTCTTTTGTGTGGGGAACCTAATGAGACAAGAGATCACTTATTTTTGCATGTCTATATTAAACTTTTATGATATGGTTAGACACCAGTGGAGATCTCTTTAGACGACGTAAATCCTGTATGGATGAAAACACTTCAACATCTGATCTCTCATTGTTTTGACTTGAGCTTGATTTAGTTAATCCTTCAAAAAATGATATATTATCTTTGGAAATAAAACGAAATGAGAAACGTTATAAGTATATTTACCATCGTACGGTACGTCTCATCTCGTCCGACTTTGTTACGCTACTACGACACACCGCGACTAGGAAACCTCCTCAAACGATGGTTTCAAACTTTCAATTTTAAGTGAATCTCCTAGCTTGTAGCTTGTGTCTTCTTTTTAAAAATTTATCTACAAATTCTTTTATTCTTCATTCTACATAATTTTCTTTGTTGATCGATGATTTTAACATTTCAACCCAAACAAAAAAAAATTTCACATTTTTTAATTTTTTTTATATATTTAAATATCATATACATTTACTTTAAAAAACAACTTACAATTTATGTGATAATAAGAGTTTCTAAAAAGTAGTTTATGCTATCTCTTAATTTTATATGTACAAAATCTATAATTATACGTGGAGTATTTTTGGTACTTAATTAGCATATAAATTATAGGAAAAGTAGTATACATTTTGTAAAACTTTCATTCAAAATTAAAAAAAAAAAAAACAAAAAATCTTTTGTGATAGCAGAGGTACATTGCTGATTTTTATAATTTGTTTGTGGAAAATAGCTGCAATATTACGTTTAGAACATGAGAGCAGGTGAGAGCAGGATAGACTGATAGTAGCAGGTAAAAGGTAACCTCGAGCAGAGGACATTATGCACACATGATATTTTAAGTGATAGTTTCCTAGGTACACTTACGAAACAAGAGAATTTAGATGAACATTGGATTGATGCATTTTGTTCTTAAAAGATGTTTGAGTAGATGCATCGACTAAAAAAAAAAACGCAGATGCATCGACTGTATGGCTGAACATAAAATTTAACAGAAGAAAATGGTGGATAAAAATAACTATTGTATTCCTTATGGATTCGTGAACAATCGATCCATTTTATCTTCGAATAATTCACTTAATCTAAATAGCTAATTGTCATTGCAGAATGGTCTTTGCAATTTGATATTAAAAGAATCATAATGCATGCTTGACTTTCTTGTATTTAACGTCCAAAACAAAAGTTAGCTACATGCAAGCAAAAAAAACTACGGTTTCTTCATACTGTGGAATATTAAAAAAATTATGAGGCTGAGATAACGGTTGAGCTTATCAAACCGAAGATAACTAAGGATCATTATTCATTAGCTATGACTTTCTTTCACATGAAGCATTGTCAAAATTGAACAAAATGTTTTCAGGTCCGGTTTCAGAAATTAAGATTGATCTGTTCAGAATATTAAGAACTAAAAATATTTTGCACTGGAATTTATAATGCTATACATTATTAGGTAATAGTGCAATACATTGTACAATGGCGTAACAGTTGTTTTTTTTTTTTGAAAAAAATGGCCTAACAATTGTTACTATGAAAAAAAATATTGTCAAGGGAAAAAATCTATAAACATATATTCCATGAAACTAATTAATGTATATTAAAAAATATAGACGTACATTAGTATGTTCAATAAAATTCTAATAAGCACCCATATGTTTATTAGGTTTAAAGTTTTAGATTTAGGTTTTACGTATATTCCGTGGTTATCATACACAAACAAAACGAATCATTTTAAGAACTATTAAAAAAAGTTCTACTCTAAAGTTCCGTTTTTATAATAATTAGGAGAAAACCCACGCGTATGCTCGAATCTTGTTTTAATTTATATTTTAAATAATTTGTATTGAATTTTATGTTTATTATTAAAAATTATTTTTATTGATTTTTTCTTTTTATTATTTTAAAAAAAAACCATATATGACATTTTTATGTGAATATTATTTTAGTATTATTTTTTTGAATAATTTTTATTTTTTTAATCATTTATTAAATATACTTTGTGTTTTATAATTTTATTAGTTTAATTTTTATATAAGATTATTTGAAACTTTTTAACGTATTCAGTCTCATAATTTTTTTTCACAAATTTAATTATATTTTTAGTTTGTAAATGAAGTTTTAAACATTTAAAAAAAGAAAATAAAATTATGTATTTAAAAAGTTTTATATTATAGAATATTTATAAGTTTTTATAGATTTAAATTAAATTTGAATTTTATTCTTATATAAATATATATTAATATTTATTTATGTTTTTTTAATGTGTTTTAATGTATTTATTTTAAATATAATTAATTATTTATTTTGTTAATATTTGATGAGGATAGGTGGTGCTCTCTCTAATGCTGATGTGTTGTTCAACCGGAAAAATTTGGCTATATATATAAAATTATCTGTTATTTATATATATGCCATATATATAATATATATATAATATATTGCCATTTATTTGTGAAGTGCTGACTAAAACACATGTTGTAGTAAACTTATTGAGGCATCTTTTCTCTATTTTTAGGAGAACTGATTAATAGAATAAGAAATAAAAAGGGCTACGTTGATGTGAGTTATTTGTTTCTCCTGAAACCTATAATTACCTTTAACTTTTAGTGCCACTATTACAAATTTAAGCATTTAATGTGGATCGTTAGCAACTTAATTAGTGATCGTTTGAGCAGAAAAAAAAAAAAGCAACTTAATGGTGACATACATACTCAGTGGGGTTGTCACGTAACGAGCATTGTCATAAGCATTGTGAGCATTGTGAGCATTAATTATGGCCATCATGAACTTTGATTACGCCATCAAATTTAGGACATGAATTATGGATTTATAAAATTTCCTTTTATCTTTTGTTTTTGTTTTTGTGTGTGCGTGTGTTCGTCCCAAATCCTAAATGTTCTAAAATCGAATTTTGTTCAGAAACAATACTCGTAAACATATATGTTCCTTACATGTTTGCATGAAGAAAAACAAAAATGTTTGCATGAGAAATCAAATTAATAGTACATAAAACGAGAATCCAAGCACCGGCACTATAAAGTGTGCATGCATATGGAATGGTATAAGAACTTAATATAAAATAATCTCAACTCCGATAGTCAGTAGTCTTTAAAAATTCATTTGCAAGAATTTTGTTAAAAGAGATATATATGAAGAGACATATATAGGACTATAGTAGCCCAGATGTATGTTTAGTCTGATTTATTATAGATTACTCAATTGAAAGAAAAGAGTGTGTAATGGTTAGCTTTAACTAACATATGCACTAACCAAATTTCAAATAAGGATTCGCAACTTCCCACTTGACCCTTCCTCCTTCTCAAGGAACACAAAAAAAAATGATAAATATCTTTAGTAAATTCAGTACAATTAAGACCAAGCATAATGTAAGTGGAAAACTAGAGGAATTCCACTTTGTGAATAGAGTAAAGGGTTTTGGAATTTCTGAATATTATAATCAGTGACATCAGCTACATATCTATATAGTTTTTATTACATATTATATACTATAATTATATTATACGATTTCTCTGTTTTTATTCGAAAACAGCAAATTAGGATATAATTTCTTTCAAATAGGTAAGACCGTAAGAGTAATTAACTAATTAAATATACGCCCCTGGCCTCTGGCCTATGGGGATGATTAATACGTAGAAAATTAACTGTTGAAAACGTTGGTGAAAAGAAATCACTGGATATTCATGATATTAAAAAAATGTTAGGTTGGCTTTTCTTCGTGCTGTAGTTTTAGCCGCATGATAAAAGGTTAAAATTAGTTAACTTAGTATATTATAATATAGGGGTTAAGAAAGTATTACTATTAAAATAGAGGAGTAAATGTAGAGGATAATGGTGAGATCTTAACTTTAATGCAAAAAAAAAGATTTGGTAGGCGATATGGAGGCGGCTAATGCTCATTTGCTATAATATGCACGCGTTTAGAGAGTGGTCGACTCTCTTCACGGTTAATTTTCGCCGCTTATTAACTCAAATGTTGATTTCATATTATCCGATAAATAGAGTTTAATTATTCTAATTTATCTGTTAAAAATGGTCAATCAAAAATTTCGAACTGCAAAAGAAACGGTAATGGTTTGGTGGTAGAAAAAAAAAACATGGGGTGTCATGGCGTTATGCAAACTCGTTTTTTTAGTTTGATTATTACTTAAAACATTTTCATTATTGTTTGGCTAATTAAAGAAATATTATGCTTTATGCCAGTTAAAACTTCGGTGAATATGCTATTCGACGTCTACACTAAACTAAAAATTTATCGGGCTTCGACTCGCCGACCCCTTGTTATAACAACAAAAAGTTATAAATAAATTGATCACACCGTTCGTAGCTTAAACTAGTGGCACTCGTAGTTATATGTAACTGTTGCTACTCAACTTGCTATAGAGTTGGTTTGGTCTCTGGTCAAGAGATAACAGCTGTACGGGATGTACTAACAGCAAAGAAATTGTTTATATATGTAAAAGTAAAAGATCTAATTTGCATAGAATGTGCAAATATTACTTTACGAAAAGTGTGTTTGCAACTTAGTGTGAAACAACAGCTGTACGTTTGAATCTGAAATTTCTTTCTACATCTTTCTCAGGCTTATGTCTACCTTTCTCTTGTTTTCTTGAAATTTGGTTTCATACAAAAATTTATATGAAAGAAATGCGTAAACGGCGGATATCTTTCTTACGTGAATTTTAATTTTACTTGTCCGAAAGAATAATATTGCTGAAATTACATATAATCGACAAGGTATGTATGTATCTTAGCAAAAAAAAAAGAAGAGATAAGTTATGTATTGATAAGAAAAAGAAAAAAAAAAGAAAGAGAAGCATTTGCATATGTACACACATTGCAGCGGGTGTACATTGTGTAGTCTAGTCAAATGGTTACGGTAACTTTACATACTTAGTTACTTACTCTTTGGTGCTCATGCACACTACTCTGTCTCTATGTTGATGTTAATCATCTAGTCTTTCATATTTCTATTACATATGTGTTTTTATTTATATAAATATATAAAGAATTTTCTATTTAAATGCATAAAACGAATATTAGGGTATAACTTATTTGGGTTTAGAAAATTAAGATGAGAGAGAGAGAGAGTAATTTAGCTTACAGTTTTAGCTAGTTTAAAAGTTTCAGTTAAGCTAAAGTGCGAGGGTGTGACCGTGTGAGAGAAGAACTAACTCAGTATAAACTAGTAGATGATTTGGCGTCCTCGACTGCCTTTATCTGCCCTTCCAACTTCAGTTCAAACCCATGTTACACAAAAAAAAAAAAAAACCTACAGTCCATTCCATTTTTCAACCTTTTGATTTGTCTTTCTCTTCGCATTTGTGAAAATGCATTTTTATAAAACCGACTCCCTATGCTTAAAAACGCATGTTGGTATAAGTTCAAATCCAAGCTGGTGTTCACAATACCGATCTCTATGTTAATGTAGTGTAGTCTGTACTTTTGTGTAGAATGGATTCCTATGTCTCTTTGTAATGAATTTTGAATCATTACAAAAGTTATTAAAAAAACAAATTACACTCTGAGTTACGAATGTACTAATGGTAAAATTATTACTCACACGGTACGCGTGCCTATGAGAAAATATTGAATAGATGTAATAAAATCTATAAAATAATTTCGTCTATTACATTATATAACAATTGATATTATATATTTTCAAACAAAAAAAAACAATCGATTTATAGAATTTCGGCTATTGCTTGTTACATGAGATAATATATATATATATATGCTTACTACTTTATTAGACACGAAACCAATTAATTTTACTTTTTTTCTTGAAACGTGATTTAAGACCACTTTGTGTCAAATACTACAAAACTCCAAGTTATTATGTTCGAGGCTTCGAGCCGTATAGACCGGTAGAGACAAAGAACACATAAACAGCCACAAGATATGACTATTAATTAATATATATAGCCACTATGCCGTATCAATTGAAATGTCTAGATTAAAAAGATAAAGTTTGAATTTTTCATTACATAATAATCCATTAATTTTCTCACGTGGAACCCACTTGGTGTACTTCCACGTCCCCTAAGTGAGCACTGACCTGTTCATCAAATCAATACATCTTTATAAGCCCCTTCATCGTCACACACTTCTCTCTCAATTATTCCATATTCTTCAAACTTCTTTTTGTTACACTTTCTTCAAATCATTAGATTCTTACACAAAAAACAACGAACTAGCTCCCAAGCCTAAGCTTTTCTTTCCTTATAGAATTTTGTCTTGGCTCTCTCTCTCTCTCTCTTTATAAATAATGCAAATGACTGAGAGAGGCCGAGCCATGTGGCGCACGTGCCTAGCCTCTGCCTTCCGTACAGCTCTAGCTTGCACTATCGTTGGCGCAGCAACACTCTACGGACCCGAATGGATCCTCCGACACGTGGCATTCCCGGCGTTTTCTTACGTCACGGTCATTCTGATCATCACCGACGCTACGCTCGGCGACACGCTACGTGGCTGCTGGCTCTCCCTTTACGCCACGTGTCAGAGCGTTGGACCCGCGATCATTACACTAAAGCTTATAGGACCAGCTCGTCTCACGGCCGAAACTACTGCTCTAGCCGCTGGTTTAGCAGCGTTCGTCGTGGTCCTCCCTAATGGTTTAACCCATTTGGTGGCTAAGCGGGTCGCGCTAGGCCAGATCGTTCTTATATATGTTATTGCTTATATAAAAGGAGCTGAGACTGAGCCAGTCATGCACCCGCTTCAAGTCGCAGCTAGCACTGCGCTTGGTGTTATATCTTGCGTTCTAGCACTTCTTGTCCCACTTCCTCGCTTAGCTACTTGCGAGGTACATACCAATCTCTCTCTCTATATATACACACATAAAATAGCCGAACTTTAATAATAGAGGAATATGTGCACACATGTATCCTTCTACGTACGTATTGATGTTTATACTTTGATTTTTGCATGGGAAGAATATTTTCGTTACTGAATTGAGAGTTTGCTTTAAAGTAGCTATATTTCGATTATTCATGACTGTGACAAAGATGTTACAAAATTTTCCCATATTAGAAGAATAGCGGATTAGTTTAACAAAAAGAAAAAATTACTGTATAAATTTGTAGACCTGTGTACGTGTTCGAATTAAATTTGATGAAACAAACGAAGAAAGTAATCAATGAGCATAATAATAGATTAATAAGTGGACTTGGTGATACAGTCACAAAACAAGTTGACGTTGGTTTTTAAAGTATGTTCCTAACTTTATTCCGTACCACATTATTATTTTTCTTATGTCATAAACCACCGCCTGAAATTTTGTCCTATATATATTTTTTTCCCCCAATATTGCGCACAAGCTGTGTCGCATCACAGACAAATACGATTCCCTTTTGTACTAGCTAATTGAAATAATCAGTGAAATTATCATAAACTTTTTTTTTCACCATGAGTAGTTTACTTCTTTGTGTATAGTACTAAATCAACCCATTGGCAATGGTATAGGATTCTCTGATATTATTATAAGCATAAAAGAGAAGCAACATAATTTACTTAAAGTATAAATACATATGTGCAGGTGAAACAAAGCTGCAAAGAGATTGGTCAAAATGTAACGACCAGAGTGAAGCTATACATGAAGGCTTTTTGTTCCGATGATACCACGTCAGCAATGGCTTCAGTTTCACAAGCCCGAGAGTTGGCTCGTATTTCATCCAAGCTTTATCAAACCATCAAACGCTACCAAGTAATTGTTTAATTCTCTTATTTTACAAAAGAAAAAATGTATATATAAATGTATAGCTAGGAGCAAAAGATCTAATATTGTAATTTTCTTGTATATATAGCCAAGCATGAAATGGGAGAGGCTTCCATTTAAGGTATGGAGATGGCAAAACGTGAACGATAACAAAGGAGAGAAACTACAAAGCATGGAGATTGCTCTTCGAGGTATGGAGATGGTTTTAGCAAGCAAATCTCCTATCCCTGCTAGCTTACTTGCGGGGGAAGTAAAAGATGGTCTCAAGAACATACAAGAACGTGTGATTCTCTCAGTCAAACGAGTAAACAACATCCCGCAACCAACGGTAACTCCAGAAATTGATCTAGAAAAACCCGACGAGTGCCTCCAAACACTTCAAGAAATCCCGGAAACACCTCAAGATTTGCCATTTTATTTCTTCTTGTTCTGCCTTAGGCTCCTTGAAACCATCTCAATAGCTAAACCGGAGGAAAACAAAGTAAAACCGGAGGAGAACAAGGGCTCAGCCAAATCCAAGAGTAGGTCTTGGATTAGTGATTGGGACAGCAAGAAGCTTATGCCGGCGGTAAAGCTATCGCTTTCATTAGGTTTAGCGATATTTCTAGGCTCATTGTATAGTAAGCCAAACGGGTATTGGGCTGGTTTACCGGTAGCGATCAGCTTTGCGGCTGCGAGAGAGGCGACGTTTAAAGTGGCGAATGTCAAGGCACAAGGGACAGTGATAGGGACAGTGTACGGAGTGATGGGTTGTTTTGTATTTCAGAGGTTTTTGACGGTCAGGTTTCTTTCTTTGCTTCCATGGTTTATCTTCTCTAGCTTCTTGAACAAGAGCCAGATGTACGGACAAGCCGGAGGGATATCCGCAGCGATTGGAGCCGTTTTGATTCTTGGAAGGAAGAATTTCGGACAGCCAAGCGACTTTGCGATCGACAGAATCATAGAGACTTTTATCGGCTTGTCTTGTTCGATCATGGTGGAGCTTATCTTCCAGCCGACCAGAGCTGCTAATGTAGCCAAACTTGAGCTCTCTAGAAGCTTCCATGCTTTGTACGAGTGTGCAAGCTTGTTTGGAGCGAAAGCGAGCAAAGCTGATATAATGGAGAGCCAAAAGAAGCTGAGAAGCCATTTGAATATGCTCAAGAAGTTCACGGAAGAAGCTCAAGCAGAGCCGAATTTCTGGTTTTCTCCCTTTAACGCTTCTTGCTACGAAAAGCTATTCAAATCACTGTCTAAAATGGCTGATCTATTACAATTCAGCGGTCACGCCATAGGGTTTCTTGGAAAGCAAGGAAAAGCAAAATCACCACAATGCAAAGAGATTCTGAGCGCTGTAGACAAAGATCTGAAGAGTCTAACAGAGAGCATAGGTCTTTTAGCCAAATCTTTCGAAGAAATCACTCTTCTCAAATCACTAGATGCCCTCGAAAAGGCGCTAACTAAGAACGGCAACAGCTCATGGGATATTGAGTTGGGGAAGACACCAAATCCTAGTTTCTCAGGCCCCGCTACCGAGCCAGAGAAGATTTTGGAGACGTATCTACAACACTGCAGAGGAGTCGCGGATGGGATGTTTCTTGTGGAAGAAGAAGGTGATCAAGAAGAAGTGAAAGTGGACAAGAGTGAGGTTGTGTTGAGTTTGAGTGCATTAGGGTTTTGTGTGGAGAAAATGGGGAAAGAGACAAGAGAGGTCGAGGAGATGGTTAAAGAAGTTGTGCAATCGGAGAATCCTTCAAGCCACGTTAACTTGCATGAGATCTCTTGCAAAATACGTTCTTTGTACTAGTAAAATGTATTTTCCCATTGATAAAACAAATGGCGTGTGAAAGAATGAAAGGTTGGTTTTTTTTCTTGTTTACCCTTTTTTCTCTTTAAAAAAAAATAAACTGTAATAAGGCCGTGTGGTTAACAATACCCTAAACCTCAAGCCTACAGTTCGAAGGATTTCTCGGGAAATGTTAGGTGACATTTCGAAAAGAGTCAAGGAGAATTATGAGATTTTATGTGAGAAGCAGATAAATAACTTACAGGCTCCAAGTACGATCCTACAGCAAGAGGAGAACGATGCTTATGAACGATGGGAACAGTCGGTGCATATCGAGGAAAGATACTTACGGCAGAAGGCAAAGATTAACTGGTTATCTGTTGGCGACCGAAACACAAAGGTATTCCATCGAGCTGTAAAACTCAAAGAGATGAGGAATGGGATAAAAGAGCTGGAAACCAGTGAAGGGAATTTGGTTCACAACAGGGAGGAAATAAAGACGGAGGCTGTAAAACATTTTGAGACTTTCTTAAATGACACTCCAAATGATTTACAAGACACAACTGCAGAAGATATTGGTAACCTCATAGATTTTCGTTGTTCTGAGGAGGATCGACAAGCTCTGATATCAGAAGTAACTGAAGCGGAAATAAAAAGCGTCCTTTCTGCGATGGCTTTGAACAAGTCACCTGGACCGGATGGCTACACGGTAGAATTTTTCAAAGAGAGTTGGTCGATAATCGGTAAGGATCTGGTCAGTGGAATCCAATCCTTTTTCGTTAAAGGATTTCTACCAAAGGGAGTCAATTCGACTACTCTAGCGCTAATCCCAAAGAAAGAAGGAGCGAAATTGATGAAGGATTACCGTCCGATTGCTTGTTGCAATGTCATATATAAGTTGATATCGAAAATCTTGGCTAATAGATTGTGCAAATTGCTTCCGAGCTTCATTTCTCCGAATCAATCGGCATTTGTTAAGGATCGTCTCCTTATTGAGAATGTTCTCTTAGCATCCGAGCTGGTCTCAGGGTATCATCTAAACACGATTTCTTCTCGATGTGCGATCAAGATCGATATATCGAAAGCTTTCGATACAGTGCAATGGGGTTTCTTGCTTAACATTCTGGAGGCATTGAATATGCCATCGGCATTCATTCATTGGATTCGACTTTGTGTAACTACAGCCTCTTTTTCTGTCCAAGTGAATGGAGAGTTAGCTGGATATTTCGGGAGTTCGCGGGGGCTACGGCAAGGGTGTTCATTATCCCCCTATCTCTTTGTTATCTGTATGGAAGTTTTGTCAAGAATGCTTGATAAGGTATCGACTCAGAGGAGATTTGGATATCATCCAAAATGTTCTAATTTACAGCTTACACACCTTTGTTTCGCAGACGATCTCATGATTTTCTCGGATGGTACTGTGAGATCGATGGAGGGTATTAATAAGGTATTCGAAGAGTTTGCTCGCATATCGGGACTTCGCATAAGTGAGGAAAAATCCACAATTTATTTGGCTGGTGTGACACAAACGATAAAGGATAGCTTCGCTCAGCGTTTCGCGTATGAATTCGGAACCCTCCCGGTTCGATATTTGGGCCTTCCACTTTTGACGAAGAAGATGAGGACCCTTGATTACGCTCCTCTTATAGACAAGATAAATCGTAAAGTTACTTCCTGGACAGCTAGAAGCATCTCTTTTGCTGGTCGACTGCAGTTGTTGTCTTCGGTGATAGCAAGTCTTACGAATTTCTGGATGTCGGTGTATAAGTTACCAAGAGAGTGCATAGAAAAAATTGAAAGCATCTGTTCTGTTTTTCTCTGGTCAGGGCCGATTTTGAACAAAAAAAAGGCAAAGATAGCTTGGAAGGACGTATGTCGACCTAGAGAAGAAGGAGGATTGGGTTTAAAAAGTCTAAAAGAAGCAAATGAGGTTGCGATTCTTAAGCTTTTTTGGCGAGTTCTAAATGCTCGGAATTCGCTCTGGGTAAAGTGGATTTATTCAAACCGAATGCGGCAGGGCTCGATTTGGTTGACTCCGATAACGGGCTGTAACTATAACTCGAGCTCATGGGTGTGGAAACAAATCCTGCAAGTAAGGAATAAAGCAGACTCTTATTTGAAAATGGAACTTGGAAATGGGGAGAGGGCTTTGTTTTGGCATGATCGATGGTCTCCCCTGGGAAATCTACGGTCTTTAATAGGAGCTCGAGGCTACATAGACTTGGGTATTGGTGAAGACTCCACGCTACGCGACGTTTTTAACACTCATCGTAGACGTCGGCATCGAACTCTGATTCTGAACCAAATAGAAGACGCAATCGAGGCCGCAAAAGCTCGCTTTCAACCAAACATGGAGGATGTCTACCTATGGTGTGCAAAGGAAGATGTTTATAAAAACACTTTCAACACTAGAGCAACTCGGGCCTTGATTAGATCCGCTTCTCCGAAAGTGCCTTGGGCAAAGGGAGTATGGTTTACCCATCACAACCCCAAATATGGTTTCATCACTTGGATCGCTCTGCATAACAGACTAAGTACGGGAGATAGAATGTCACACTGGAATGGAAATATCCCTACAGCGTGTGTTCTCTGCAATCAGCATCTGGAAACCTGCAGTCATCTGTTCTTCACATGCTCTTTCTCGACTCAAGTGTGGAGAAATGTAGCACACGGACTATTACGAAACAATTTCACTTCTAGCTGGGCAGAGTTAATAAACCTGATTTCTTCACCCTATGAAAACATGTTAAAAACGTTTATCATCCGGTACTTGTTTCAATCCGCAATCTATCTGTTGTGGAGAGAACATAACGAGAGAAGACATGGAGGAAATCCTTCATCATCGGCAAGGCTCATCAAAGACATTGACAAGGGACTCAGGAACCGTTTTAACGCCATTCGACTACTCGGAGATGGTCGGTATGAAGAGGGAATACAGATCTGGTTGGCCTCACGACCAACTATTTAACAAGGTCTCAATTTGGTAGCTGTAGGAAATTCTGATTCGTTTGTAATGCCATAAGGAACCCAGCGTTAAAGATCGCATGTCACATGTAGAAACGTTTGTTTTTTTCTGGTTTGAATACAATTTAACATTCATCCAAAAAAAAAAAAAAAAAACAATACCAACTATATATGAAGACAAAAATTGTACTAAAACAGATACAAAAAAAACCGAAAAAAGGTTTTCTGGACTAGTGTATACATATTGGGCCTATTTGAATTTTTTTGGGGGTTTTTTTTCAGTGAAAAAAAACCAAAACGATCTTTTTTCAGTGAGAAAATATATTACAAAACACTAAAAAATTTGATTATGTGGCTGCTGGAATTCGAACCCAGGTCTTCACGGCCACAACATGGAATTCTCACCACTAAACTATAGCTAATTTTTACATTTATTTATAAGATTTTTGTTAATTAAGAATTTAGCTATATTTTAGTTAACAAACCCAGTTAAAAACTTAAATTTTTTTCCTAACACCCAATTAGCAAAGTGCATATCCCAAACCAATTCTATTTTGAAAGTTTTTCATATTTTTATTCATAACCGGATAAATTTAAATTTCAATCTTTATAGAAATCGAGAGTCTTTAGAGAGATTGTAGTTTCATACAAAACTTTTTGACTCCTTAGAAAAGTTATTGTTCATACAAAATCTTTGACTCCTTTTTCTTGTGTTTCCAAATAGGTTTTGTTTTGTCTTTTTATGATTCACTTATAACGAGAACATTCTCTATACTTCTTCTAAAAACAAGATCCTCTTCATAGATAATCTTTCAGCGCAGACAAAAAAAAAAAGCCAAAAACAAACTACATGCATAACAAATCTAACCCAAATATACATTTTAAAGACCATATTAATATTCTATTCGTCATAACAATGGCTGGAAAAAGGCAAGTAACACGTATAGGACAATAAAGAAGATGTTGAAACTCGTAAGGAAAAATTGTAGTGGTGGAAAACGTCGGTAAAGTTAGGAGGATATTTTTTTTTTTTTGCTTATGGAAAGTTCGGAGGATGTTGAGGCGGTCACTGGTTTTATTTGCATCAATCTCGGACATTAGATTACTAAATGTATTCTTTAATATACAACAAAGTTTCGTTTTACTTTTTACCACTAATGGCATCTCCAACGAGTTAAAAAAGGTTCTTCCATGAGGACCATGACATTAGTTACTTAAGTATAATGTTTACATTTATTTGTTTCTTTTATGTTTTCGTTTGGCAAATTTAGCCAGCTAAATTATTGGCCATATCAGTTATGTTGTCTTTATGTTGAACAATATTTTATTGACGAAGAAGAAGTTATTTCTAAAATTTAGTTTGCCCAAAAAAAATTATCGATAAATTGCAAATAAATTTATGGAAACACTAAAAGGGTGCGATCGGTAATTTTCATTATCGCAATAAATATGGTCCGATTCCCACGGAATGACACATCTTACGTAACTCTCGTCATTTTATAATACTGTCTATACTGAATGTGTTTTATAAATAATCCCACAAGTTTTGTTTAATCGAGTCTCAAATCTCGAAATTTAAGATCTATACAATTAGTCAAAAGCACAACAAAAAATGGAAACCATACAAAATCCTTTAAACCATCATTTATTACTTTATTGCGTCTCACTTGCTCAACTTAGACTTCAGTTGAGAATAGTGAAAAGTCAAACTATTTGAGTCTTTGTTTCCTTTTATTTTTTGGGTATCCAATTTACATATACAAGGATGAAGAAAAACATCAAATTGGAACTTTGTTTTCTTTGATCTATCTTTCTCTTTCTTGATTTATTAAAACTTTATTCGTAAGCGACGTTTGGTGAACCAAATTAAAATTTGGTTTGGTGCCATTCAGTCATTTGATTATTCCTCTCACTTTTCGTTCTTTTGAAGCTTTCATTTTTCTGGTAAGGAATTTTCTTTTATTTTCCATGGTTTGTCTTCTCTTTTTTTTTGCGTAGTTAACAAATTTTGTGGGGTTCATTTTTTGCGTTTATATTTTTAATTAAATCTGCTTATAAATATCGATTTTATATTGATCTTCTAGTTTCATCAAGATCAGAAGAGTGATTGTGTACAGTTTTCATTTCATCAAGCTTCTCACTGATAATCATCAGGTTTGATTAATTCTCTAATCCGTGTGGATTGTTTATGTACATGCATGTCAATATATATCTTTTGTTGTACAAATTGTGATTCTGATTTTATTGAATCTGAGTGAAGAAATGGCGACCAACGGAACGACGACCAAGCCACCACCGATTCCTTCTCCTCTGCGTAACTCCAAGTTTCTTCAGGTCAATTCTGTTTTCTTCACTCAAAATATTTCTTTTAAATCTCTAAAACCATTTTTTTTTTTCAATTGAGTTTTTAATTAATGCCAGTAAAGTATTCTCCTTTAATTTAAGTGTAGTTATGCATTAAGTCAATAGTCATAAGTGAAAGGAAAATGTTGAAACCCTCATTGTATAGATCTCAATCTCAGCTAGAAGGTTTTGATAAGTGAAAATAAAATAAAATTGAATTGTTTTGAATGATTTTGAATATGCAGTCGAATATGAGGATTTTGGTGACAGGAGGGGCTGGATTTATTGGTTCACATCTCGTTGATAGATTGATGCGAAACGAAAAGAATGAAGTAATTGTCGCTGATAATTACTTCACAGGATCAAAAGATAATCTCAAGAAATGGATTGGTCATCCAAGATTTGAGCTCATTCGTCATGGTAGTCTTCTTCTTAATCAACTACTTAATTAATAGAAAAATTATCCAAAAAAAAAAACAGTGCATCAATTAAGTTTGCTTTTGTTTAAATGTTCTGATTTTCAGATGTGACCGAACCTCTTATGGTCGAGGTTGATCAAATCTACCATTTAGCATGTCCGGCATCTCCAATATTCTATAAATACAATCCCGTTAAGGTTTGTGCTAGTAGTAGTCCAATATCCGTAGTTGAATAATTTGTCAAATAATTTGTCAGTCAATATAATTCATTTATTGCCAATTAGTTTAAGTCGGAAAAATAAACTCATATTTAACGGTTGTTAAATTTCCTTATACATTGGTCATATTGTTTATGAGATCATTGTTTTTTTATCTAATGGCAGACGATAAAAACCAATGTGATTGGCACACTTAACATGCTAGGACTAGCTAAGCGAGTCGGAGCAAGAATTTTGCTTACTTCCACATCTGAAGTGTATGGTGATCCTCTTGTTCACCCTCAAACAGAGAGCTATTGGGGAAATGTAAACCCTACCGGTAAGACATTTCATTTTATAACAATTGATAACTGTGATAATCTCTCAGCTAGTGATTGATGAACTAACGGAATTGAGAATTTGATGCTGCGCATTTATAAGGTGTTAGAAGCTGTTACGATGAAGGAAAACGTGTTGCAGAGACTCTAATGTTTGATTACCATAGGCAACATGGGATTGGTAATTCAATCCGTCATTTTATATCTCTTTGAATACATTGGCTTACATTTGATTTGTTACCTAAATTAGTTATTATTATTACATGGTCGTTATAGAAATACGCATAGCGAGGATATTCAACACATATGGTCCTCGTATGAATATTGATGATGGTCGTGTCGTAAGCAACTTCATTGCTCAGGCTCTCAGGTGAAATATCAATCAAGTTCTTGAATTTGTCATTTTTTAGTCGAATCGAATCTTTGACTAATCATAAGAGTCTTTGTATGATAAACTCCTTTCCGGTTTTGTAGGGGAGAAGCTTTGACTGTTCAGAAACCGGGAACACAAACCCGCAGTTTCTGTTATGTTTCAGACATGGTATGTATCTGTATTCTATATAACAACTCATTTTTCTTTGATTAGTAACATTATGTAATCTCATAATCGCATGAACATAAACAAAAATAGAGAAATGAAATAATGCATTTAGCAAAATGAATGATATACATAGTCCAACTTTGGTTTTGTAGGTGGATGGTCTAATGCGTCTAATGGAAGGAGACCAAACCGGACCAATTAATATAGGCAATCCAGGCGAATTTACTATGGTTGAACTCGCCGAGACGGTTAAAGAGGTTTTTAGCATTTTCTTTGTTTGTTATTTTATTTCATATAAATGTGATTATTATAGTTTGTAAACAAATATATAATGAGAAATTGATGATGCAGCTTATAAAACCGGACGTGGAGATAAAGATGGTGGAGAACACACCGGATGATCCGAGACAGAGGAAACCAGACATAAGCAAAGCTAAACAAGTTCTTGGTTGGGAACCAAAAGTTAAGCTACGTGAAGGGCTTCCTCTTATGGAAGAAGATTTTCGTCTCAGGCTTGGAGTTCTCAAGAAGTGAGACAACTTATTTCAAGAATCAAAGAAGAGGGAACAAATTTTTTTTTTTTTTTTTGAATTTTATGTGATTGTGTGTGTTTTTATCATTCTTTCTTTTCTTGCATTTTGAGTTTGTTGGTAATAAGCGTCCTAACGAGGAACATTTTAGAGAGTGATGTTTTACTACTTTGGATTTTGTAATGAGTAAACGAAAATGCTTTGAGCTTATTTGACATTTATTGATCTTTTCCTTTGACTGTATCATCAATGGAGTCTTTAAGTTACAGAAGAGAAAAAAAGAGCAGAGAGAGAGAGAATGAAGAAAGAAGAAGAAGATACACAAGAGCTTTGAGCTCAACGACCTTTATAACGGACTCTGTTTTCGGTTCGAGATAATAAACACATCCTTAACCGGCCCGGTTAACTCTAAATGCTCCAAACCAAAACACTACAACAAATGAAAAAGAGAAGAAGGTACCAAAAAAGCACAATCCTTTGATCAACTTAAAAAGCCATTTACCGCCGTCGATTTATCGGTAATCAACGATCTATATTTCGTGTTATACATTCACCCGGATCGCTATCATTACCGTACGATAAAAAAATGAAACGAACGGCCATGATTTATTTTCTGAGATAGTCGTCTTCTTTATAAATCTCAATCCATCATCTGAGTCATACACATTCCAGTCATCTAATTCTTCTCACTTTCGATTCGCGAGAAAATCTTAAAACTTGTCAGGGGAAAATGTCAGGAAGAGGAAAGGGAGGAAAGGGATTGGGAAAAGGAGGAGCGAAGAGACACAGGAAGGTTCTAAGAGACAACATCCAAGGAATCACGAAGCCTGCGATTCGTCGTCTTGCTCGAAGAGGAGGCGTGAAGCGAATCAGCGGTTTGATCTACGAAGAAACCAGAGGAGTGTTGAAGATCTTTCTCGAGAATGTCATCAGAGACGCCGTGACTTACACTGAGCACGCGAGGAGGAAGACGGTGACTGCGATGGATGTTGTTTACGCTTTGAAGAGGCAAGGACGCACTCTCTATGGATTCGGTGGTTAAGATCGAGTTTTTAGACTTTTGCTTTTGATTTTTATTTTCCTGGGTTGTGTTGTTGTTGCTTATTAAGTCTTGCGGTCAAGAAATTTGGAAAAATGGGGAGGGTTGTTTTCAGTTTTTAGGGATTTAGGTTTACTTTTTCCGTATGTGTTGGTTTGTAATTAGGGTTTGGGTTATTGCGCTACTGTAACGAATCTCTCTTTTGGTTAATTATAGTTCTATTTCTCTTTGAGATTTTTCGTTATCACGAATAAAATTGAAAGTCTCAAAATCCAGCAATATCAAAAATGCATTTGAGGACCAAGGATTGAATCCGAGATATTAAATCACTTTGAGCTTGAATCCGAAATGTTGAATTATTTTGAGCTTAAATCCGAAATGTTGAATCATTTTGAGCTTGAATCCGAAATGTTGAATCAATTTGAGCTTTAATCCATCAATTTGCTTGAGCTTGAGCAAATCTGTGTTTCAGTTTTGATACCAGACTCATTAATTTGTGAAGTTATTGGTTGTATCGTGCACTAAAATTTTGTGAAGATGTGCTTTCTCATTTGATTTGCTTAATTTGATACCAGATGATGAATTATCTTTGGTATTGGCGTGAGTTTAAAGACAAATTTGTGATGACCTTACAAGTTTGATTGGCTAAAACATGAATTTTAATGTATTTGAATTGAATATGAAAATCTCTATACTTTTTTGTAAAGTTTGTGGCTCTACAAAACATCGTCAAAATGTATTTGAATTGAATATGAAAATCTCAATACGTTTTTGTTCGGCGGCAAACCAGGGCGGCCAATTTACTCGTATGCCATGTCATCAATCCATGACAAATGTGGATTGATGCATTAACCGTCAGATTAGAAAATCAACGATCAGTATAACAAGTTAACTAAAATACGAAAAAGGAAAAAGAAAGGGCCCTACCGGATTCGAACCGGTGACCTATTGATCTGCAGTCAATTGCTCTACCACTGAGCTAAGGACCCTTGTTGTTTACTCAACGGATTAATATATATGTAAATACGATTTACGAAATGTTTAACAGCGTTTCATATATCTACGTCGTTTTCGATTCAAACACACGATCGGATTAGAGAAGCAGACGCAACGACCATAACAGCCGCGAAAATCGTCGGAACAAGAAGATCGAAAGATGATCGCTTCACCATTCGAGACGGCACGCACACCATCTCCCCCGGCGAATCCACCGGAATCCTCACGAAACCATCTCCTCCTCCTCCGCACGGTTTTGACGGAGATGACAATGTAGACACAAACGCCATCTCCGGAGCAAAAGACGCAAAAGCCACCGTCAACATCAGGAGAATCGTCCACGTGGCGGCTTGAACGAGCATCGGCCAAGGCGCGGAGATTTTCCGAAGAATTGGCTCCATCGACGACGCTTGCACATCAAAAATCTGAACGAGAAATGAACCAAAATAGTGTTTAGTGGAAAGAAAAAAAAGGATGCGGTTTCTGCGTGTGAGGAAGAAGAGTGGGAGAGAGGACGCTTGCACGTTTTAGCGAACTTATGGTAAAATTACGGTTTTGCCCTCTGATTTGTTTAAAACTTAAAATAATAAAATCTGTTTTTGATTTAGGATTGGTGTAGTGAGGGAGTTTTATTGATTAACACCTAACTAATGAACGACAGAGAAATGTCCACCACAAAACTAAGCTAGTTTCAATTTTTGAAGATGTAATGATAGAGGAAAGGACAATGAAGGGTTGAGAATTGTGTGCGAGTCATGAGATTTTTACAATGATGGTGAGAGTAACAAGTAGGTTCAGTTATTAATTGTTTATTTATATGTAAAGTTTGTGGCTTTGACTAAATCAAAAATGTATGTGGCTAGTAATAAACACAAGTGAAGTTAGTGATGCACTAATTAGTAACCGCAAGTTAGTGATGTGTTTATTATCAACCGGTGAGATTAATTATACCCAATAATCAATTTCAGATCAATTTCGGTTCCATTCAATTCTATTCTTTTTTCTTTAAGTTTCCGTTTGTTTTTTTTTTGGATTTTGTTCAGTTTGATTTGGTTTGCTGCATGTAAGAAAAGCAAAATCATTTCAGTTTTTCGGACAGGAGTCTTTTGGTTCGATTTCGGTTCAAAATCAATTTTTTTTAAAAAAAAAATTAATATCTGTTTGAACTGAGAGCTAATTATTATTTTTAACCTCTAATATCTTATTTCATTATAAAGATTTATCAAATGTATAAACAAATAAACATACAGAAAAGCAGCTAATTACGTGTGTTTGTATTGTTACAGAGAAGATAGTGTTTTGGGCTTTTTTACATGAAATACTTAGGGTTTCATCATGGGCCAATTAGTTGGAGTATTTAGTTAATTAAATAGATAACGGCTATAGTTAAGGAATTCAAAACGCGATTAGTTGAATATATATTTGAAATTTGAATCCGATAAACCCAACATCTCTCTCTCTCTCTCTCTCTCTCTCTCTCTCTCTCTCTCCTCCTTTCTTCGCATCGCACGATCATCGTCTTTCTCTTCTACTCTGATATCTTAAGTGACAAATGTGATGCGATTAAGAATCGCTTCGTCGTTAATGGTGTAATTATCTTTTTCGTGAGGAAGACGTTTTCATGGCGTATCTTCATTTCTGCTCCGATCTTGTTCGCGAAAACAGAGACTCTACGAAGAGAAGGTAACAGTTACAGGCGCTTAGGGTTTTTGATTTGCTTCGAGAGATAGAAATGGTACCGATAACCGACTCCTTCGTGACGTTGTGATCGGAGATTTTGGGTGAAAGTTAGGGTTTTCACTTAGTCGTGACGAGAGATGAACGGCGCCGTTTAGGGATAGTTTTGTTTGGGGGTTTGTGTTGCGAAGGAATTCCACAATTGAATCACGGAATCAGAAATTGGCTTAATTTTGATGCTCTTGGTGTTTTATCTTCTCACTAGAACGTGGTTATGTGATTTGATCTTGATTATTCCGTAATTTGTGTTTGTTTTCATTTGGTTACTCAATTGTTTATTTGGTCATTAGTATGTATGAATTTTATCTATAAATGAACTCAGATTGCGTAAATGATATAAAATTGGTGTCGTTTCTTGTGTTTTTCAGGTTCAAATTTGGATTTCACTGGAAGAGATTTTGGATTTTGGAACTTCAAATAAGCTAAGTCTTCTCTATTAATTTACAATTTTCTCAGCATCACAAATGTTTAACAAAAAAATTGCAAAACATTCCACGAACATCATTAATAACACAAACATATAACATAGAAAAAATGTAGTATACGAAAATCATTATCTCAAACTACATATTACACCAACATTTCACACAAAACTAAATACCAAACAAAACTAGACACACAAATTTTTTACAACAAAATAATAATCTCAACCCAAACGCTACACAAAACTCTTTAATAGCACATCAAAATATACACGAAACAGTGAAACACAAAAACCACACTCTTCCCGTTTCATGCCTTTATGGTTATTTCTCCAGGTTTTTGACTACTCTTTGTCTATATTATTTTGCAGTCCCTTAAAGAAGCTGGATAAGTTGCATCTACTCAACCTTGCATATGGAGGATAGACCAATGTTGGTATTAGTTTACTTAGAATGTCCAGATGTCTCCATTTCAGGTAACGCCTCACGAGTAACAGACATGGTACAAAGAAAGCCTAGTTGCGGTGAATCAACACTCTCTGATAGCTCTTGCGTTTGTTAATTTGGTGAAACTTGTGTACTACGTGTGCTTTATTGATCATAGGCTTTGGTTTCTCTGAGTAATGTTTATCAATCTTGATATTTCTTACCTGTCCAACTTGTATTGTTGTAGTGATGCAGCTCAAGACTCTGCTAGAGTAGTTTCCGGATTAAAGCTGTGAAACGTGGTGGATATGGAGTTGATTTTTACTCTCCATTTTTGTTCATTTCAGGTGAGTGTGAAAACTATCGACTCTGTATTCTCTATCCATAGTCATTGTTACATAAGTTTTATGTGTTTGATCTGATCCCTTTTGCTAAGAGATTTGTTTCAGCTGCTAGGAGACAGAAAATGTTGGAAGACATTGAACGCGAGTTTGAAGGTACCTTTCGCTGTTTCCACATTGGTTCTTGAATTATACCACTTTTGTTGATAAATTCTTACTGACATTTGGTTCTTGTCTTCTTTTTTTATGTCATAATTACTTGCAGCTGCTGCAGCTGGATTTGAACAATTCAAGATTAATGATTCCACCCAAGGAAACGATGATGAACAATGTAAGAAACACATTCTTCCTCTAGTTCTTGTTGCAATCACATTTTGTTATCCTTCGACATTCTGAGTCCAAGTTTTCTGTTTTTTTTTCCTTTCTTGTTTTGTTTGTTACAGCTGCAATGAGACAAAGCATGCTGGACGAGACTGAACGTGATTTTGAAGGTATATTGATATACTCGATACCTGTTTAATTAAGTACTTGATACCCGAAAAACGTTATCTAATAATAATTAGTTTGTGACCTCTGTTTCATTTGCTACTTGAAGGTGCTACAAAAGGTCTTGAACAACTAAAGGCTGACATTCAACCCGAGTCAATGATGAAGAGCACGGTAAAAATACACTCTCAATGTTACTTTGTTTGATGCCTTGTTTATTTACAGTATCATTGAGTCTGATTTTGTGTGTTTGTTATAGCTGCACGGAGACAGAAGATGTTGGAAGAGATCGAAATAGAGTTTGAAGGTATATATATAGAACCATGTATCTCGTCATTAATTAGGTATTCTTACAAAACCAACGTAGAGTCTGAGTTTGCCTCTGTTTGCAGAAGCTACAAAAGGTCTTGAAGAACTAAGGCATTCCACCTCAAGCACAGATGATGAATCAAACTGTTATACTTGCTTTCCCTCTGTTTTCATGATTCCTTTATGGCCTTAATATCAATTACAGGACTCATAGATCTCATTGTTTTGTTATACACTTATAGCTGCAAAGAAAAAGAATATTCTAGATGAGATCGAACGCGAGTCTAAAGGTACCTTGGCATACTCAATATCTGTCCTAATTGGTTCACGTTCTTTGTTGTGAGACTTCTTATATTAAAGATTATGCTTCATCTTCTACTTGCAGCTGCTACGAGTGGTCTTAAACAGCTAAAGATTAATGCTTTCACTGTCGAAGATGATAAAGAACAAGGTAAGAAACTCTCGCAATGTTACTTTGTGTGATACCTTGTTTTTATTTATAGTATATTGAGTCTGATTTTGTGTGTTTGTTATAGCTGCACGGCGACAGAAAATGTTGGAAGAGATCGGAAGAGAGTTTGAAGGTATCTTAAAATATAAATATAACCATGTATCTCGTCTTTAATTAGGTAATTCTTACAAACCCATCGTAGACTCTGAGTTTTCCTCTGTTTACAGAAGCTACAAAAGGTCTTGAAGAACTAAGGCATTCCACCTCAAGCACAGATGATGAATCAAACTGTAATACTTGCTTTCCCTCTTTTTTCATGATTCCTTAATGGCCTTAATCTCAATTACAGGACTCATAGATCTCTTTGTTTTGTTATAGACTTATAGCTGCAAAGAGAAAGAATATGGTAGATGAGATCGAACGCGAGTTTAAAGGTACCTTGACATACTCAATATCTGTCCTAATTGGTTCACATTCTTTGTTCTGAGACTTCTTTTAAATTAAAGATTATGTTTCATCTTCTACTTGCAGCTGCTACGAGTTGTCTTAAACAGCTAAAGATCTAATGCTTTCACTGTCGAAGATGATGATAAAGAACAAGGTAAGAAATTGTTATCTCTACTTTGATAGTTTTTTTTGTCCCTTATTCAGTTTTCTGAGATAGATCTATGTTGTGTCTTATTTACAGCTTCGAGGAGACAAAGTATGCTAGATGCAATCGAGCGCGAGTTTGAAGGTCATTTAACATACCAATCATCATATGTAGAAAGAATCTTTAACTCTTTCTTGGTTCAAGAAGTTGTAAGAGTTTTGTTTTTCCTCTCTTGCAGCCGTTACCGATAGTCTTAAACAACTTGATGATCTCGCCGAGAACAAAGATGATGGAGGGCAATGTTACAAAGCCTTGCCATTCAATGTTTTCTTCGTCCCTTTACCTTACTTGCAGTGTTGTTCTCATACATGTCTTTTCAGCTGCAAATGGACAAAGTATGTTGGATGAGATTGAACGAGAATTTGAAGGTACTTTCAACGTAGTAATATATCTGTTAATTAGTTCCTATGATTCCAATATCAAATCTTCAACATTTCTTCTATTTTATCAATTTGCAGCTGCTACAAGTATCTTAAGCAACTAAAGATTCAAGATTCCACTGAAGAAAATGACAGTGCAGAACGTAAGAACTTGTCTTCTCTGTTTTTTTTTTCTTATAACTTAGCATCTTCCATAGTATTCTGAAGAATGGTTTTATGTTTTCTAACAGAAGCAAAGAGAAATTGCATGCTTGAAGCTATCGAACGCGAGTTTGAAGGTTACTTTTATTGAACTTCTAAGCTGAATTAATGTAATTCAATTAAAACAGATAAAGTAGATAAGTTTTATTTTGTTTTATGTTGTTACTTGCAGCTGCTATAAAAGGTCTTGAAGAGTTCAAGGCTAGTGATTCAACCGAAGGCAAGGATGATGATGATCACTGTAAAAATTCTTTCCCTTAGACCTTTTTGTGTTCCACTTTTGTTTCTAACGTATTCTGAATCAGATTGTTTTTCCATGTCTTGTTACAGCTTCAAGGAGAAAAAGTATGCGTGATGCTATTGAACGCGAGTTTGAAGGTACTTCAACATACAGTATTCCTCTCTCTGAGTTTGAAGAAAACTTGAACCATTCTTGGTGCAATAAGTCTTGTTAATTAGATGAATCCAAATTTAAATGTAATAGAAAGAGTTTCCTTAAGTATTCTTGTTCATATTCCATATTTCAGCCGCGACAAGAGGCCTTGCAGAGATAAAGAATGATGAAGAAAATGGTAACTAATCCTTCTGACACAGAGGACTTTATAATCTGACAGTGCGGTTTGTTCTTCCTGATCATTTCTAACTTGCAGCAGCTGCAAGTGTAAAGCCTGATGGAAAAGACTGTAAGAAACTATTTTTCATCTTTCTCTGTTTATGTCATGTTTATATCTTAAAAAAAAAAAAAAAACTCTGAGAAAGGCTCTTTTATGCGTTGCCACAGTAGCTTCAAAGAATTCACAAACCATAAGTACAGTGCAGAGAACTTCTGGCGAATACAATGGCAATTAATCATCAGATTCTCTCAACCATCTCTTTCTTTGTTTGACAGCTGGTTTAAGACAGTCTTCTAAAGCAAGCAGGTTAGCTTTCGACCTCATTCTTGTGAATGTTTAAACCAAAGAAACTTTTTCTTTTTGATACTCACACAAGATAGCTACTCTTAATAATGTTCACTCTGTTTGTTTGTGATTCTTGAAGATGATGTATGTGGCTATTTTAACCAAGACAAAGATGGTTTTTTAAGACAGACAAGGATTCTTCGACCAACATAGCGGAGATACTCGCTGAAGAATCGAAATTCCAGGTATGTTTATCTCGATTTTTCTTTAAGGAAACCGTGGAAGGACTCCAGTTTCTTGACTTTGTTACATCTTTTGATTTTGGCTTTTGGTAGGGCTCAGAGACGTCTAGCCTCACAACATCACCGAACAATGTTGTTCACACCCTTAGGAAAGGAGGCGAAGCTATCACCATTAGTAACTAAAGCATATATCACACAAAAGACAAAATAAACTACAAAACACCAAAATCATAATCCCACACAGAAATTACACAAACGTACAACACAAAAAACAGAATCTCAAACAAAACGTTGCTCACGCCATATCGCACACACGAAATACGAAACGCCACAATCATATCCCCAAACAAACCTTATACAAACGCATCTTTTAGAGTACAAAGCTGCATAAACGCCAAAATCACGCGCACACCAAAAATCATAAATCCAAACATACACAAAACCCTCAAAATCATAAATTCCAAACAAACGTTCACACGAACACAATTATCAACATATGTAGATAGTGGCATTGAGGTTTTACGAATATTCACAATCTCTTTTTCTCTCTCTCTCTCTCTTTGACTGTTTTCTTATTCTTTAGTTGATTTTGTTATTTAAGTGTGTTCATTTTATATAATTAATTTTGTATATTTTCTTGTCATCTTCTTTGTAATGGTTCTCTATTTTATGATTTCAGCTTTTTAATGTACGTATGATTCGGTGATTCTAAGAGATTATGATTCTTGATTTCAAGATTCTTCTCATCTATTGTTCATTTGATCTGGGAACTGAGGTACAATTTGAATATGAGATGTGTAAGCTTATACTTAAGGGAGGATATTGATATGTATAGTGTCTATACAGAGTTTGTGAACTGGAATCATATAAACCAGTGTAAATAACATCGGTTATTTCAGGCTGAGGCTCCGGTTTAGGCCTGGTCAATGAATGTAAATAAACCCCCAATTGTACAAGTTTAATTTCAATCAATGAGATAATCTATGGTAATCAACGAGCAACTTCATCTCGTTTTCTCTTAACAATCTTTCGCTTTCCGCTTCTCCGATCTCACCGGAAGACGCAGGCATTTTCATATAGATGAATCGAACAACAATCAACCATAAATTATCAGCGAAATCCGTAATTTCAAGAAGCATACATGAAATCAAACTTTGGCCAAACCAGATAAACAAAATATTGAAATAAAGTTTTCAGAATCTACTTCAAAAGAGACGATTTTAATACCATATATTCTTCGACAATTACAAACCAAATCATAAAAGCTAGAAAAACCATCAATCCATCAGATTCCAAACTAAACCCACCCATAACAGAAAAACAAAAGCACAGATCTAAGTACTAAAAAAAACCAGAAATTTCATAAACCCTAAAAACGAAATCTCGATTCAAGAGCTAGTAAACTTAGTCACAGCCTTAGTTCCTTCAGAGACGGCGTGCTTAGCAAGCTCACCAGGAAGAACAAGCCTAACAGCAGTCTGGATCTCGCGGGAAGTGATCGTCGGTTTCTTATTGTACCTCGCGAGTTTAGACGCTTCCTGAGCAAGCTTCTCGAAGATATCGTTGATGAAGCTGTTCATGATCCCCATGGCTTTGCTCGAGATCCCGATATCTGGGTGGACTTGCTTCAGCACCTTGAAGATGTAGATCTTGTAAGTCTCTGTGCTTTTCTTCGTCCGCTTCTTCTTCTTGTCCGTTGCGCCGCCGGCTTCTTTCGGTAGCTTTTTCCCGGCCTTGGGCTTCTTCTCCGCCGGAGCTTTCTCGGCTACCTTCTCCTCCTCCGTTGGTTTCTCTGCGGCGGCGGCGGGTTTCTTCTCTGCTGGTTTCTTTCCTGCCTTTGGTGCCATCGTGAAATTTCTCTCTCTCTCGCTGATTTACTCGGGAAAACGAAAAGGCTGAAATGAAAATTTAGGTTTGCTATGAAGAAAGGTCTTGAAGCGTCTGGAGATATAAAGAAGGAGGAACTAACACATTTCATTGGATAAGAGTTATTAACGAGGATCGATGACGTTGGATGTTTGTGTCCGTTCGATAGATGAAATTAAATATCTAGATCGACGGCTGAGAGGGACGGTAGATAAGTGTTTTTCTTCTCCGCCGAGAAAACATCGGATTGATGACGTGGACCAGCGCCTTTTTACTTTTCGGGCTTTATTTAAATGACCTCGAGGCAAACTCAGTAAACATGGGCTATGAATGGTGTCAGGCCCAATTAGCCGAATTGTAGAGGAGTGGAAAAAAGTAAAATGGAAGAATAAAATGTTTGAGCATCTCCAGCGGTCATACTGTGTTTGGGGATGTTAATATTCTTTTATTAATATTTCTAAAATATTTAAACAGTGATGAACCTATGATCTAATGAGGGTTCATTAGTGAACCCATTTAGAGGTTTATAGAAATAAAATAATAATAATTTGCGACCAATAACATTCAAACACGTCGTCTATAAATCCCAATGCTCAGGTTGTTAGCTAAGCACATGTATGTTAATAATTGGGCTTCTTTTGATTTATTTTCAAAACTCAGTCATATGTTTCTGTGCCCACATCCTCTTATAAGAGCAACTTCAAATGGTGAATTCTTGGGTTCATCTCCAATTTTTTATTCATTTAATTTTGAAGAATGAAAAATTTAGAACCCATCAAATTTTCTTCTCCAATGGTGATTCTCTCCAAGAGGTTCACTGTTTCGGGGGAAGAGAAAAATTGTTGCAGAAAAAAAAAATTCTTACCAATAGAAAACTGCCACGTCGTTGATGAACCCCATCAAAATTGGGTTCTAAAAATCCTTCCCTAAAAACTGGTTCATCAAGAAAATGGGTTTTTTAATTTTTTTTTAAATCCAAATAATGGATGAACCCAGCCTATGAACCCCTCATGATACACCATTGGAGGTGCTCTAATCCCTCAATGGAGCTGTTACACCACTTGAAAATTGCTAGAAGAATTAAGAAATTGTCGAATTGAAGAATAAAAAGAAATTGATATTACCGTTTATTTATTTTATTTAAAAATAGATAGTTCGGTATATGGTTTGCTTTTGGTTCAGAGATAATTTATGGAGTTTTAGAATTATCTTCAACAATAGTTCAATTAATTCTATTAGCTGGGGTAATGCTACTAGTATTTTGGAGTTTCATCATAAGAATGAAAGCTAACAAAAAAATGTAGGAAACATGGACATAACAAATTTCATATGTTATCATAGAAGACTTTAGTCATTGCTTTAGCCAAAGGCATGGCCGTCACTAAATCATACACTTAACCACACATAATTTGTAAGTAAGTTTGTAGTTATATTTGCTACAAACTTTCTAGGAAAAGACCATCGTTAAAATTTATAGCCATAACTACCAAAAATCCTTCGCAAAGTCATCACAAATGAGCAACGGAATAAGCCACCATAACCATACTATCGCTATTGGCTATGGTTATCACTCTCGCTAATTCGTAGTAAGTTAGTTACAAATTACTTCAGATTAAGATTTAAGAATAGGGTCGACACTGAGGCTACACAATTTATCTGTCGCTACCCATAATTATGACTCATTTTTATAGATTGAATATGATATCTATAGAATAATTGGTAACTATTCTGACAATTCTTGTATTGTTTCTATATTTGTAGTATTTCTGTATCTTGTAAATTTGTTATAATAAATTTTTGATTTGCCGGAAAAAAAAAACAGAACTAAACTATAAGAAAAAAAAGTTTATATTTGGTTTGATTTTAGTGTAGTTTATTTAAAATTTGATATGGGTAGGTCTAGCTTTAGTTTGGTTAACCAGATAAGATAATTCGGATATCCTGTTCATATTTCACACGTTTTTATATATATATTGGAATACACTAAATTGTTTGAAACGATGAATTATTCCAGCAAATCAAAGCACTACTTCTATGCATTGAATATCCAAACTCGATGCATGTTTCCTCGAAAAAGAACAATTGAAGCAAAGAAGACAACTGCGAAAGTTTAGATAATTTTCTAAATTCTAGTTATTTGCTTCCAACCATTGATTTAGCTGACATAAGACTCCATTATTGTTTCATAGTGACTAAGGTGAAAATGATAGATCTGAAAGTCTTCATTTTAAAAATTTATGTTGGAGTACCATTTGATCAAGAAATTATAGTTATATCTCATTATCGATTGTTTCCAAAACTTTCTAATTAGGTCTTATCTTGACAAACTTTTTTTTTTTTCCAGTTTTGGCTTTACTAGAAACTCATTTTTGGAAAATATCATTCTCTTATTAATAATTTGAATAAATAGTTGTTGTACACTTGTACTTTGTGGATTGTTCCTTCGAGGATTAGATCGCTCTATTTTTTTTTTATGGACAACACTAACAATATGCATGCAGTTTATATTTAATATATGAGATCTGCGTTTTAAGAATCTTTTGCTTTTGTTTTGCTTTGTTGCGGATTAAAATCGAAAATGTTATAAAAATTAAACTATATATATAATTAGACTATATATATCTGTTTCAAAAAATCTGTATGATTACTAGGCCAAAGGTAAAACAGCCATTGTTTAAATAGCATATACAAATTATGTAAATATACACCATTCATACTATAGTGATCTAGACTATAGTAGGTAAATGTATAATAACATTAATACATATAAATATAATTAAAGCATTCTAACATATATCAAATAAAATAAAATTTATTGAACAAACCAACCAAAGAATGTATTGCTGGATCCAATATGAATCCCTTTTTATATAGACGTTCTTGAATTTTAAAATCTCCAACACTTCGAATAAATTCAAACCTTTGAGCTAAATACTTTTTAGATTGAACATGTTGACGTCAACGTTTCCATCTCACGACCATATGCTCAATGTATCTCCAAACAATCTATTTAATTTTCCACTCAAATGGACCGTCGCCTATATAACTAGCTAGAATGGTTGCTATCTTGATATCATACTACTTACGTTGAAATTTGGTTTCTCTATGAAAATTTCTAAAAAAAAATACACTACCAAAATCTTTTTTCCAATATGCAACAAAAAGTGAGCGATAAATCTCATCACATCAACAAAATAGGGATTATGAAATTACGTCTAGCAACAATCAATCTTTTATCTAAATCACATGACTATATGATCAATAGTAAAATACAGTAGCACATGTTTATTCTTATCATTTCTTCCGCTCCTCATTAATAATGTTTGTCACCATCAACTCATTTCAGTTGAGATTTATATTTTACGTAGATATTCTGATTATTCATGACCATGACATAACTTTTGAAATACTAATCAGTCTTTTTTTTAAACCAAAAAGTCATAGCGACAACGAAACTTTTTTTTTTTTGAAATTTCTAGTAAATGACTTTTCTTTTTGTCAGTTGTCACCAAAAGTTTTAGCAAATTTTTGGTAAGTGACATTTGTAGCTTGAATAACAAGTTTTTGTATGTCCTATTTATGGAAAAATAACAAAACCGAGATGTTCTATAAACAAATAACAAAACCAAGATCCAAGATGTCCTATATGCACTCCTATTTATAGACAAAGATTTCTTATTAATTTATAGAACCAACCATTTCATGGGGATCTAATCTTGAAAAAAAAAATTTGGAATTGAAGGACTAGATCTGAGTTATTTTTTCTGTGATTTTAATTTTGGTTGGCTACTAATAATGTGTTAAATGAAAAAATAATTGGTGTTTAACTGTTTGTCTATTTTGGTTGGACATTGTAGATGTCTGAAACTAGGGGATATTAGTCTAGGTTTCGGTCCAAGATTTCCTCAGTTTACCAAAAAAAAATTAATATATAGCACCAAATAATCATGGAAGTATGGAACATAATTCTAGTGGTGTTTTACTACTAAAAAAACAGTAAAACTTATTCATATTAGCTTTTCTTTTTTGGTCGAAGCTTATTCATATTAGCTAATTAGAATCTAAACCTAACGTTTTTTCATTTATAAGAGGCAATCTCTGTAAAAGAATCACAGTAAAATTGTTATCCAAGTTCAAAACTAATTTTCAAAATTCAAGATATATACGTCTACGTAATTGATGAGAAGCCAAAAGAATCCACACTACGTACTGAAACAGACCTATATATTAATAATTCTTAATATATATATATATTAATAATTCTTAATATATATATATATATGTATATATATAATAACTCGACGATATAAGATGTATATATGTATCTATACATGACGGTACCATAAAGTTCTTCATACAAAACTTACTGCCTAAAAAAAAAATTAGATAAATAAAATAACCTTACTCTACACAAGTATACCCCCAAAAGAAGAAGAAAATCAAAGATGTAAATTAGAAAATCAACCTTCCAAGCTCCAACTTCAAATCTTCATTCTCTAATGGCGTCAAGTTCAAATCCAAACACAAAACCCTCTTTCCATTACCACCACCGGATTTCTTCATCGTCACCGGCTTCGGTGCCAAACTCCGACCTCCTCCTGTTCGATGCTTCCTCATGTGACCACCCAACGCTTGCCCTACGGCGAACTCGGCACCGCATATGGGACACTCGTGTTTCACCGGTTTGACTCTCTTCGGAGATGGAGGCGCGTGGCCTTCAAGTGCCGCCGATCTGCGGTGGCTTGCTCGGTGGCCTCCCAAGGCTTGGAACGACGGGAACTCTTTGTTGCATGTCTTGCACGCGAAAACACGGCTTTTGGTGTCGTTTTGGTGAGCCTTTGATAGAAGGATCAAGCAACTTGCCATCTTGTTGATCATCTCCATCTCTCTTTCCTTTTCCATTTGATTTGATTTCTAAAGAAACTTTTTGTTTGTGTGTTTTGGTTGAGAAATGAAAAGTTGCAACGAAGACTTTGTTGAATAATGGATTTTTGATCGTGTTTATATAAGCGAAATCTTAGCTTAGCTTTTTGCATTGACTTTTTTGGGTTTACGGGGTTGTTGAAATTCTAGTTTTACCCTTTCCTCTTGCTGAACAAACACACTATCGTTGACCCTCCACGTTCAATAATAGTTTCGTGTTATTGTATACAAAAATACAAAAAAAAAAAGAAGAAACAACTGAGTATATAATATACTCATTAATTTGTTGGCTTATTATATATCAAAATGTTCTACCGCTTAGCAAAGAGACAGATATGTAAACAGAATCTATTTGGCCATGAGTTAGTGCACTTACTTAAGATTTCCAAAACTTTTTTTTATGCTAAATGAGTAAAAATCAATCTCAAGTTTTCTTAACTATTATAGTTAATATATAGAAGATTGTAGATTCTAAATGAGTAAGATCGTCAGAAATCCCAAATCTCAAACTTAGATCGAGAAAGTAAGATCCAATTGATTACTTCAAATTTCCATTGCTAAAAATATAATTTACAATATAAAAATACTGCGGTGCAATATGACTAAAAATTTTAGGATAATTTAAGAAGCTAACTCTGACTTAGATACCAACAAAATGTTAATAGTAATACAACTGCGTTTGTCATACAAACATCATTATCATCCGTAATCTAATTATCAACACAATCAATTAATAAATTATCAGTTAGTTTTGTTTTTCCATCAACACATAAATTGCAGTTCCAAATAATAAAATATTATGTCAAAAAAATATGATGGGTGAAAGCTTATGTTTTTGAAATGGAAGATATGATGTTTAATTTTCATGAAAAGCAGATTAATGGAAGCAACGAAATGTTTTTAACGTGATGTAAGTAGACTCATTCACTGTGGTCTGGTATATCAAGGATAAAAATGTTTATGGTGAATATAGTGCAGACAGATTCGTTTGTTGTGTATTTTTATAGATATATAGAATTGTTTGTTATTGAATTATCCAGGTAACTGTTTATATAATTTAGAATATATTAACTTTAACAAGATAATAAAAAAATCAAAGATAAGATAGGTGTTAGGAAATGGATATTATGGTAATTAAAGAGGAAAGTACGGCAAGACTTTTGGTACGGCAAGTTGCGATGAGTCATGGGAACGTCATCGCATACCAAACCAAACGACGATCAGCAAATAGTCGTGAGTCAGACGCTCTAGAGTGTTTTACTATTAACAAGGCTTCCTTCTTTATCCCACTCTCACTTTCACGCGCGTGTATCTCAGTCTCCCATTTGCCACCTTTTGTTCGTCGATCGAAAGATTATTCATTATCTTCATTCAACATCACGCATGAAAACTACGTTACGTCATTACGTGTTATCTTCGATGTTTTAGGTGTGGAATTCTAATTTCTAATGACCGCAAACAGTTTTTCTGAGTTCATACTTTAGTTCATAAACTGAATTCTTAAAAAGAAAAATTCTAAGTAAGATCTGAATAAGTAACACAATATATTTTCTCAAATTTTTCTAACAAAAGATTTGCTTTGTGCTATTGGAGTTTAAAACGGTTTTACTATATCTTAAGAAAATTGTTTACTTTGACACCAAACTATAAGCTATGAGTTTTTCACAATTACTCAATAAATTTGGTTTGTTTTCGTGAGAGCTTAATTCATGTACTTGAAAACAAATCAAAATCCAATAATTAAGCATTCTATTTTATACTCTCTATGTTTCACAAATAATATCGTTTTAAGGTTTTATTTTTATTTCATAAAATGTCGTTTTATATATTTAATACATATTTTTGAATAAAAATTCAGTTTTACACTTATTGTTATAGTGTATTAATTTAAAAAAAAATATTTAGTGTATTAATAAAGAGTATAATAGAATTTTTATTTTGTTCTTTTAATTTGTGTGAAAAATGTTAGAATGACATTTTTTATAAAACTGAGAGAGTATAACTTTATGATATCTAATTCCTTGCAGTAGTCGTTAATACCATTTCATTGTTTAGAACGCCTCTTAATTACAAACTTTAATTTGTATGAGCTTGGTTCAATTTCTCTCCACTAACCGAACCATTTTCTTGCGTGTGAATCACATGAATTTTGACATCTAATTATCTAAAAGGCTGAAATGTATTTTCATAAGGAAAAAAAGGGGTGTAAAATCGCTTTAAATCAAAGTTTTCATGCTAAAATACAAATAGTAACCGTTTGTGTCAACATAAAATCCGTACAAGACTAGTTCATAGGCGCGCGTGAACTGAAGTGTTCATATATGTTCATATATGTTCGGAAAATGGTAGAAAAATAGAAGATTGAATAAAACAGTGAATATATAAAAAAAAAAAGTCCATGATCCACGCCGCCCTTCACAGAAGAAGTTGAACATTAAAAGATTTGCAATTACATGATTTTTCTAGTAATTAAATTTCCAAGATTCTAGACTCAAAATCTCTCTACGCTAGTCGCTAGACGGACTAGTCTACAATTTACCCAATTAAACAAATCATGATTCTTTCACGCTTTACAACTTACGTGGATAGCTTTGTCCCACATAATTAGATTTAAGATTGTGTTTAAATGAACTAATTGTTTTGACTCCAAATTCGTTTACAGTCAAAGAATTTAGTGCCGTACGTTGTCTTAATAATTACATTTCCGGGTTAGTGAAATGTCCAATCAGATTCTAAAGTCTTTTTCGGTGTAAAGAAGAAGAATTTACCAATCATATTGAAAACCAATTATATTTCACTTTTACTCAGTAGACATATTAATGACTAATATAAGTAATCCGTGTGTTTGCTTAAGAATGTTTGCATGGATTGAGCTCGTAAACAATTAATATCGTCGAGAATTGAACAAGATCCAAATCGTGTGTTTAGGTAATCGCCTTAACCTAATTTCCACACACCTATTGTGCCAAGCTTTGGTTCACAACCAATAAAAGCCCAACCAGATGTTTAATAGAGTCTCAGGTTTGTTTCGATGGAAATAAAACCTTTTTTTTTTTTAATTCAGTTTTGCTTCTCTACTTATTTTTTTGTTTCCATCTCTTTTTTTTTTTTTTTTTTTTGAATTGAATGTAAAATTTATTCAATCAAATCAGCTTTACATCTAGTGCTTCAGTTTTTGAAAGAAAATTCTAAACGTTTACAAAGTTTTTGCTCTATTCTCTTGTTGAAAACCAAAATCTGAGGCCTCCCTCATAAGCTTGATTGTCAAGCAGTCGTATTGTGCTTAAACGGTTACGAATTTGCCTATCGATGAGCTTCACCAGTCTCATGAATGGAGATGGAGCTTCACCATGTCTTCTTGCATTCCTCTCTCTCCACACTGCATAAATAGTAGCTTGCAGAGTATACCTCAAGATGAATAGGGGAATCTGCTCCTGCGAATTGTCCTTAGCCAACCTCATCACCTCATTCCAGACCGTTGTGTACTTATGCTTTAGGATTCCATTCATCAGCTGTTTCCATATCTGTGCAGAATAGTTACAGCTGAAGAATAGATGTTCCACTGTTTCCAGCGGGTGTTGACAGAATACACATGAGGCGTCAATGTTTGAATTCCACCGAAGCATTTTGTCACCAGTGGAGATGCTGAAATGCATAACAATCCAGTGGCAAAAAAAGAATATTTTGGAGTACTGTGCTTGAACCATACGGCCTCCTCCCAACCACAGCGTAATTGGTCCTCGCGAATTAGATACCATGTATCTTTTGATCTCAACTTCCTCTTAAACTTATCCCCTTTGCATCTCCAAAGAGCAATATCCTCCTCTCCAGGATTCACTCTTCCTCTCGTAGCTTGTACATTAATTCCAAGAGGGATAGTACTGTGAAAACCGAGAACTTCAATCAGTCTGCCATATGAAGACCAGTGATCAAACCAGAAAGATGTACTTTTTCCACTGTGAATTTCAATCCGATGGAAAGTCTGAGCTTCAATAATTTCTTCCACATCCAGGATCCTGCCTGAGTCCTCTCTTTCAGCGACCAAAAAGAATCTTTTCCAATAAGATATATGTGAACCCAGTTAACCCACAAAGAATCTTTAGCTGAAACAATTCTCCAAATGAGCTTCAAACCTGAGATTACATTTGATTCTTTCAGAGGTCGGAGCCCTAAACCACCTTCGCATCGTTTACTTGTTACAGTGCTCCAAGCTATTTTGGCTTTCTTATTACTCAAATCAGGTCTTGACCAGAGATATGCCGAACAAAGTCTTTCCATTTCCCGAATACACTCGCTTGGAAGCCTGAATGCCGCTAGCCAAAAATTTGCAATACTCAGAAGAACTGATTTAATCAATTGGAGCCGTCCCGCGTACGAAAGATGTCGAACCGTCCAAGAGCCGATTGCTGATTTCATCCGTTCCAGGAGAGGAGAATAATCATCTGCTTGTCATGTGCTTTGTTAAAAGAGGTAATCCCAAATAACGCACTGGAAGTTGTCCTGCAGCGAATGGGAATTCAGCAAGGATGGAAGCTCGATCTTGAGGAGAGACACCTGCCATATAGATCGTCGATTTCTCAAGACTTATTTTGAGGCCTGAGGAGCACGCAAAATCATCGAAAACTCTTAGGATTCCTTCTATGGATCTTTTCCTACCATCGGTAAAAACCATAATATCCTCTGCGAAACACAAGTGGGTTAGACGAATGTTTTGACACCGAGGATGATATCCAATTTGCAGCCTTATCAATCTTTTTCGAGAGGACATTCATACAGATGACGAATAAATAAGGCGAGAGAGAGCATCCTTGCCTCAATCCTCTTTCACTGCGAAAAAATCCAGCTAATTCTCCATTAATCTGCACTGAAAAAGAAGTTGTACTGATACAGAGTCTGATCCAATGAATAAATTGTGAAGGGAAATCCATCGCAGTAAGAGAATTGATGATAAATGGCCATTGAACTGAATCAAATGCCTTTGAGATATCAATTTTTAAAGCACTTCGAACTGAGACCGATCCCTTGTGATAGTCTTTAACCAATTCTGTTGCCAGTAATAGATTCTCCATCAACAATCTATCCTTTACAAATGCCGACTGATTCGGAAGAATGAGACGCGGCATCAATCTTTTTAATCGGTTGGCTATGATTTTTGAGATTACCTTATAGATAACGTTACACAGGGATATCGGCCTGTAGTCCTTCATCCCCAATGCATCAGTTTTTTTTCGGAATGAGAGCCAGAATTGTCGAATTGAGCCCTTTAGGTAGGAAACCCTTAATGAAAAAAGACTGAACTGCAATGAGAAAGTCATCTCCTATTACTGGCCAAGCTAGCCGAAAGAACTCAGTAGTGTAGCCATCAGGTCCCGGGGATTTATTCCTGGCATAAAAAATAGACACTTTCGAGTTTTTGTTCACTTAATTGACACTTTTATTGTCTTTATTTCATGTGTTGGTTTGATAATTACACGGAACCGACCGTCAGCCGAGGCACAAGACGTTCAGATCAAAATCAAGACACCGAATCAAAGATACACTGAGAAGACACCTTAACTTTCTGTTATTTCAGTTGTCGTTTCAATTAACTGTCAATAACTATAAAAGTAATGAAGTGTAGTTATGTACGTAGTTTAACTGATCCTTGACTGATCTCCAAAGAGGAGAAGCTCTAGAAACCTGAAAGAGAAGAAGAAATCAATAAAGAAAAGTTTCTGATCTTTTTTTTTTCTTTACAACTTTTATAATACAAGTCTGAGAATCTAATTTCCTAAACTAAAGCAATCACATGAGGTTATACCAAATTATATTTGTGCATGGTATACATACGAGATATGAATTCATAAGATTCGTATCTTCAATACATAACTTGCCTCGTAAGTCTTCGAAAGCTTCTCGCTCTAAGGGCTTGGTGAAGATATCCGCCAATACTGAGCTTTAATTAGTTACATGAGTAAGAACAATCGTTCCAGCAAGACATTTATCTCGATCCTGGTGACAATTTTCCTCTATGTGTTTCTTCCGTTCGTGAAATATGTCACAAAAGTTGAGGGTAAGGCACACTAATTAATAGTACCCAAAATATTTTTTAAAAAGATTTAACCAAACCAATCGCCTACTTTATCTACCTTGGAAATCTTGTCTCTTGTTTATTTTGATTTAATGGCGTCAAAGGCAATGTAGTTGAAGAAAGTTTAATAGCTTCAGGACTCGAAAAGTTTGGATGATGATGGCTTGAGAAAGCTTTGGGTAGAGATCATTTAAGCGTTTAAGATAATACACATGGATAATTCAAGTAACAATACTATACAACGATTTAGCTGTGTTAATTATTTTTTGTGAAATAATATGTGAATCAATAGTACTGAAACGTAGAGGGACACTACAAATAATTTCTTCAATTCTTCCTATGGTTTTAGTCACATTATTGTTTTCAAAACTGAAAACTAGACTTTTGTGTCCTCTATTGTCTTTCAGGAGAAATTAGACTTTACTGTTCTGTTTTAGATGTATGTTTGGTTTGGTGTCTGAGTCTCTGAGCATTAAGACATAACTTCTACTACTGTCTATCTTTGTAATCGCTTTACTCTCGACAACCTAACCAAGTTTACTTATGATCTTTCTCGAGAAATGTAACAAAAGACTTGACAGATTACACAAATTCTACGATTTTGAATTGAGATGCTCTTACAACAAATTAAGTGTAAACCATAAAACCAAACACCTCTTTTCAGTTTTGTTTTTGCTTTCCTGTATGATTATCGGTAATGTCCTCAGAAGAACCAGAAACGATTCTCCTTTAATTTGTTCACTCTCTGAATCAATAACGCACGTAAAACAAATATAGAACAAACTGAAACAGAGAAATAAATCAAGAATTCTGGAGTGAAGTCTATATATATAGCATTCTTAACTACTTTTGTACTAAAATAAACTATTATTAATTCTTCCTCCAAATCAGTTATTTTCATGTAGATAAACGAAATCAGCAAAAAGAGATTTTAGGATAATGCAAAAACGAAACACAAGTTAGAGCTATGAACCTGTCAAAGTCCTCACTCAAAATATGATCACACCACTCAAGTTTACCCCAAATCTCTCCTCCTTGAGGTCTCTCCAGCGAAATCTCCGCACACCAAAACTTACTTATTAATCCAAAACCTTTACGAAGAAACAAAACCAGTCTCCCACCGTAGCTCACAGTCTCTGACCACCATGAATCTGTCGTCTCAGGCAACAACTCTTCCAAACCTTTCACCACACTCCAACGCTTTTGCTTTGGATCATATAAGCTCTTAATATAGTATCAACGCAATCAAAATCGTAGCAGTACAATACGTCATCAACTACACACACGTTCTTCCACTCCTTAGAATCCAACATCTCGTCTGTTTCCCATCTACTCTTCTTTAGGTCGTAAACAAAGCTCTTACCAGACTTACGACCATAACCTCTCATGTACAGCTTATCAGCCATAACCAAACAATAATAAGGCCACATCTTACGTAGCTCGTTGTCTATCTCTATCATCTCAGGCTCCCACATTTGTGTTTCTGTATTGAACACCACCATCACATCCGTTCTTTCATTATCAACGCAATATCCAAGTACGTATATCTTCCCGTCGATGATGCCAGCTAATGTCTCAGCCATGAATGTAGGCTTGCTTGGGAGAGGTCGCGCTGTGTGAGATTGCCAGTCGATGATTAAGGGTTGTGATGTCTGTGCTTGTCGTGATTGTTAATCCAAACAGACACACACATCCTCCAACCCACCGTGATAGAGCTGCTAGGGTAACACATATTGGTAAGTGACGGAATAAGAACCAAGTCGCGACTGCCGTTGGCTTCGCATAGGAGAATATACTGGGCTGGCCCAGGGCTAAAGTTCATGAAGCAAGGGCTTCAGGGCAGCCCATTATAACAAAAATTTTGGAGCATCAAATATGACTTGATTTTTATTTTTAATCCATATTTAACTAAAACTCATCGACATTTTTTTTTAAATAATGTTTTGGTTTGTCCCACATCGAAAAACTAGCATAATTCAGAAGAAAAACTGCATTATAAATAAGTCTTTGGTCTGATGGGGGCATTATTTGATCTTGGGCCAGCCCTTACATTTTAGGCGTCATATGAGTTTAGGCCGGCTAACAATCATCACCGGTTTTGGTACAGAGGACTAGATAGAAACAGTGTTCGGTACAGCCCAACAATAATCGTCTCACGTATAGCTCAGAAGATGCAACAAGTGATCGGAAGTACTTTGAAACGAGGGAGAGGATTGGATAGTCGCATATGGGTACATGCGCTAAGATATCAACGATGACGTCTTCAGGAAGTAACATAATCAGAGACGACTGCTCCTTCTCTGCCCTAATTTTGGAAGACATGTGTAGAGTAAGGCGGGGAAGCACAAAACCATAATTTTGTAGGCTCAAATCAACAATCACCAAGAGAGAGAGAGAGCAAACCCTTATTCCGATCTGCTCTTACGAAACATAAAACCTTTCCTTTCTTTTATGGAGTATATTCTTTTGTATATATATTTTCAAATATAAGATTTCTTCAGGAAAAAAAAAAGAGTCTTGCAGAAACGTGGAAAAAAAGAAAGGAGTTCAATTCTCGTTTCAAAAGAAAAAAGGCCTATTGTGCCAAGCTCAATTAGATGTGGTTCACAACCAGCAAAAGCCCAAAAATGTTTAATCAGGTTTGTCTCGGTGTAAGATTGAAAAACCAATTTATATTTCAGCTTTGCTTAATAACTTTTTTGTTTACTTTATGTTATGATCAACTTTATCTTTAAATTCAGAAATTTAACAATCTACCACTAGCTTTCTTAAAGAAGGTAATCTTCATAACAAATTAAAATACCATAAATTAGTCTTTCAAAACTAATATTTGAATTTTTTTTATAGAAATGTAACTAAAAATTTTAGGAGATGTAGCTAAAATATTTTGATGTAGCTAAAATATTTTGATATAGGCGGATGTAGAAAAACATTTAGTTGGAGACATAATTTTATAATCAGGGAAAAAAATTTTTTGTTGGGAGCAACTTTTTCTTTTTTTTACTACTAAATTAAAAAATTAATTAAATTTACCTAAATTATTTTTAAAAAATAAAAAATAGTAGGGGGCACATGACCCCGTGCTGCCCTCACTACCTCCGCCCATAGCCTAAAATATTTTCGATCTGAGGAAGAGTAAACTATAGTCTCTAAAACTACAAAATAAGTGTTTTAGAAAGAAAGAAATAAAAATGAACAAAAAAAGGCTGTGAAATATATACAATGTTAAAAATTCGATAACCAAACCAGTCACATACTTTATCTACCATGAAAATCTTGTTTTCTAGTTAACTTGATTTGCCCGCGTCAAAGGCAATGTAGAAGAAGAAAGTTTCAATGCTTCAGGACTCGAAAAGTTTGGATGATGATGACTTGAGAAAGCTCTGGCTAGAGACCAATTAAGCGTTAGAGACATACATAAACGACATATATAATTCCAGAAACTAAACATCGATTTAGCTGTGTTAATTGTATTTTTTTTTGTGAAATAATATGTGAATGAATGGTACTGACTACTGAAACGGATCAGAGAGAGACTACAAATGATTTCTTCAGTGGATCTTCTTCCTATGGTTTTAATCACGTTATTGTTTAAAAATCTGCAAACCAGACTTTAGTCTTTCAGGAGAAAGTAGACTTTACTGTTCCGTTTGAGATGTATCTTTGAGTTTGGTGTCTGAGAATTGAGAAAGAACTTCTACTACTATAGACAATCTGACCAAACTTTCCTTGGTGCGTAACTTCTGTGTGGGTTTTAGTATTTTAGATTTGATCCGTGTTATGTTAAAAGAAGAACTTATATACTTTGGAAAGATCTAAATCACTTTTCTTGATGAGAACACGAGATTCGAGTTTTGGATCAGTGACTCTAAGATACATATACCTCATATATTACATTTACATATGATCATTCTCGAGAAATATAACAAAACACTTGACCGATTAGAAAATTTCCACGTACGGTTTTAAACCAAACACCTCTTTTCCACGTACGGTTTTAAACAAAACACTTGACCGATTACAATGTATAGAACATAAAACCAAACACCTCTTTTCAGTTTTGTTTTTGCTTTCCTCATGTGTTATCATCGGTAATGTCCTTAGAAGAACCACAAACGATTCTCCTTTTACACACCCTCTGAATCATTTACGTACGTAGAACAAATATAGAACAAACTGAAACAGAGAACTAAATCAAGAATTCTAGGATAAAGTCTTATAGCATTCTTAACTATTTATATTTATTAATAAACTATTGGTTTTTCCTCAAATCAGCTATTTCATTAACATAAATGAAATCAGCAAAAACAGATTTAATTAGGATAACAAAAAAAAACGAACAGAAGCTATATACATGAAAGAGAGTTCATGCATCAAACCATTACAGCTAAATATGTGGTCGCGTTAAAATTCCCAGTAAAAACATGATCACACCACTCAACTTTACCCCAAATCTCTCCTCCTTGATGTCTTTTCAACGAAATCTCCGCACACCAAATCTCATATATTACTCTTCCACCTTTATGAAAAAACAAAGCCAGTCTCTCACCGTAACTCACAGTCTTTGACCACCATGAACTTGTCGTCTCAGGCAACAACTCTTCCAAACCTTTCACCACACTCCAACACTTTTGCTTTGGATCATACGCTCTTAACATACTCTCAACACAATCAGAATCGTAGTAGTACAATACGTCATCAACTACACACGCGTTCTCCCACTCCTTAGAATCCAACATCTCGTCTGTTTCCCATTTACACTTCTTTGGGTCGTAAACAAAGCTCTTAGGAGTCTTACGATCATAACCTCTTATGTACAGCTTATCAGCCATAAACACACCACCAGGCCACGTGATACGTATCACATTGCCTGTGTTTATCATCTCAGGCTCCCACATTTGTGTTTCTGTATTGAACACCACCATCCCCTCCATACCCTTATACCCAGTTACGTATATCTTCAAATGATACCAACAAATGACCCAGCAACAATGGGTATAGGCATTCTCGGGAGAGGTTGCACCGTGTGAGATTGACAGTCGATGCTTAAGGCCCTTGATGTCTTGTTGTGATAGTTATTCCCACCAAACGCATATATCCTCGAACCCATCGCGATAAAGCTTCTAGGGAAACACAAATCGGTAAGCGAGGGGATAAGGACCAAGCGGCGTTTGCCGTTGGCTTTCCTGCGGAGAATATACCAATCGTCCTTATGGGTTCTTATGTTATATGAGACAACATAGAGACAGTGTTCGATGCAGCCCAACAATGATCCTCGCGTCTAGCTCAGGCGACATAACGAGTGACCGGAAGTGCTTTGAAACGAGAGAAAGTGTTGGATTGTTGCATCTCGGTACACGCGCTAAGATGTCAACAATGACGTCCTCGGGAAGTAACATAATCAGCGACGCTTGCTCCTTCTCTACCCTACTTTTGGAAGACATGTGTAGTGTTTGGCGAGGGTAGCGCAAAACGATTGTAGGCTCAAATCAACAATCACCAATCAAGAGAGAGAGAGAGCAAACCCTAATTCCGATCTGCTCTTAGAAAAAAACAAAACCTTTCCTAATATTATCTTTCATATATTCTTCTGTACATGTTTTCATATATAAAAAACAAATAAGATGCAACTCTTTCTTGGAAAAAAAAAAAAAGAGTCTCGCGGAGTTCAATTCTCGTTTCAAAAGCAAGAAGGCCTATTGTGCCAAGCTCAATAAGTTTAGTTCACAACCAACAAAAACCCAACAAGATGTTAAATCAGGTTTGTCTCGGTGTAAGATTGAAAAACCAATCTATATTTCAGCTTTGCTTAGTAACTTTTTTGTTTACTTTCTGTTATGATCAAATTTATCTTTACATTCAAAATTTGACGAACTTCCACTAGCTTTCTTAAAGAAGGTAATCTTCATAACAAATTTGAATACCAAAAGAATATTATCGCTATGTAATTTTAAAAGTCTAGAAGTTGATAATATGTTATGAAATTTACATATAACTACATTTTTTTTATATATTTCATGAACCTTTTTTCTGAGTCTATACTACAATTTTTGGATTATTTGAATCATGGGGTTCAACATAGGTTGATAAACAATAACAAATATCATATCATGATACAAATTTACCTCAGATCTCCAGTGAAGAGCCGTTAATTGTAGTCTCTTGTGTTAAATATAAAGATGTCCATTTCGAATGTGATGCATGTAATACCATCTATCATAAATCCTTATACTGCTAGTAAAATTTTTCATTGTGGAAGGAACCGTCCATGTATTTCCAACTGATGCAAAAATAGATTTACTCGTCGTGGTACAGCAATAGTTTGTAATAAAAAAATATATTCTAAATGATATAACAGAAAACAAACAAAAATCATCATACAATGGATCCAATTAAATAAAATCTTAGACCATGAAATACTAATTTTTGACTCGTGAAAAAAATGATCTTGAAATTTTGGTATTTCTGGATTTGGATCTGACCAATCTAGCTTCTGTGAAGTTTGAATGCTGGGTGGATCGGTCATGCTAATTGATGCGGCTGCATCGACGGAGCCATTGACTGCAACTTAACGAGCTTCTTCTTATCTTTAGTTTTATGTTCGTTTTTGGGCTTTTACTTTTATTTATGGGACGAAATACTTACTTCGAGATCACATTTTTGGTCAGGCCTGAAGGTACTTTTCCAGATTGTATCATGTTATTCTGCAGGTACCTGCAATCAATTATGCAGGTTAGGTGCATTAAAATGTATATTACACAACCATATCCCGCCATATGAGTTAATATATCAAGAAAAAAAGGAGTCATTTTCATATAGCTTACAGTTCCTTCATATTCGAGAGCTAGGCCAACGAGAAAGAGATCTTTCCGGTTTGTTAGCTTTCCTCAAGATGTCTGCCATAGAAAACATTTAGTCCATCATCTTTTTTTAATAAAAATAAAAAAAAAACCTGTTTTTACATTATCTCCAGGTTTGGGGACCGAGAGAAATCCGGTATTGGACCCGTAAATGAATTCTCGTCAAACCATCTGCATTCAACAAAAGTTACAACATCAATAACAGGAATATCTATTTATATTTCCAGATTCAAATTTCTAAGATAAAAGGAATGTACAACTCAACTAGACCAGTCAGTTTGGCCAGGTCAGAAGGTATAGTTCATGTCAACATCATTTTTGACAGTTTAATGCAGTTATAAAAAGAAAAGGCAAACAATTAACTAACAAAAATTTGAAACATGTGTATGCTTAAAAGGTAGAATGACTTACACAGCAATAATTCTAGGCTGTGTAAGGAAAACAAAAATTAAATATAAAAATAATATAAAATATAATTAAGTAAAATGTAAGCAAAACATAAGTAAAATAAAAGAAAAACATAAATAAAAAATAAACCACGTTTCAATTTATTCGATATTGTGAATGTATCGTTTATATTTTTAAGATACTTGTTGTAAAAAATAAGAAAACCATCAGCTAATAATCTCTTACAAAAATATCTATAAAAACGATTGTAACAATGCCCTAACATAACTGTTATCGGGCTCAAACAGGGAAGCCTATCTTATTAACATGCATGTATTACAACTATGTAATGGTTCATTATTTTTCTTTGCTTGCTGTAACTGCAGCAAACTGTCCAAAATGAATTTTACCGGAACTGTACCTTCTAACTTGACCAAACTGACAGGTTTAATTAAGTTATAAGTTACTTTTATCTAGTTGAAAAAAAAATGTAACTTACAACTCAATTAAACCAATCAGGTTAATAATAATATTATTATTTTTTATATTCGTTGGCAAAATTTTCAAATCTGAAAAAAATATAAATTAATTATATATACGTTAGAATATCAATATTTGTCACACAAACATAGTTATCATCCATAATCTAATTATCAACACAATCAATTAATTAAATAAATAAATTTTGTTTTTTTCCATCAAGAGTTCTTAACCACGTTTCTAGATTTCTTTTTCCATCGTTATCATCCACATTCTAGATCTCTTAAGAGCATGTACATTGGAGAAATTCTCCTTGAAGTTTCTAAGAATATAAAAGTAAATTTTTGGGATATATGAACAGTGAAGGATATGTTTGAGTTTTGTGTCTCCATTAGTGAATCCTTCCCCAACAAACCAAAAAATGGTCGAGAACAAAATAGTTAAGATGGGTCCAAAACATTTTTTGAGTAGAAACCAATAATCAATCAACAGTTGTCTTAAAAACCCATTAAAACTAATCCTTAAAATCTTTATATAAGGATCGGTTTATAAGTTATTGAGTTTTTTCCATTTTTTTTATTTCATATTACCTAGGTTTTTGGGCCAAAAATCTCTCTAGAACTGCTGATGGACATGGTCTAACCACTCTTGTAAAGAATCAATCAAAGTTTCATATTAAAGTATGCTTTTCAAATGGCTATACACTTAATTTGGACTGAGAGAAATCGTAGAAGACACGGAGAAGAATATAAGACGGACAAGCGATGAGAAACCGTCTAAGTACCAAAAGAAAGCAAGGAGAAAAACGATTTGAAGATGAATGGCGAGTGTGGTTTGCCACAAGAAGAGTTTGAAATCCTTTTGTAGTTTTTCTTTATTCCATTTCAGAAAAACATAAAACTTTCATGTAAAAGTTTATTTTTTCTTTGAATATAATTTAACATTTTATTGATAAAAAAACAAAATATAGACCATAAAACCAAACAACTCTTTTCAATTTTGTTTTTTCTTTCCTCATATGTTATCATCGGTAATGTCCTCAAGAAGAACCACTAACAATTCTCCTTTTACACACTCTCTGAATCATTAACGTATGTAGAACAAATATAGAACAAACTGAAACAGAGAACTAAACCAAGAATTATAGGGTAAAGTCTTATAGCGTTCTTAACTCCTTTTATTATAAATAAATAAACTACACTATTGGTTTTTCCTCAAATCAGCTATTTTCATTTACATAAATGAAATCAGCAAAAAGAGATTTAATTAGAATTACGAAAAAGCGAAACACAAGTTATATGAAGGAGAGTTCATGCATCAAACCATAACAGCTAGAGGTTTCGGAGAACTAAAATTCCGAGAAGTAAAAACTTGATCAAACCACTCAACTTTACCCCAAATCTCTCCTCCTTGACGTCTTTCCAGCGAACTCTCTACACACCAAATCTCATATGTTTTTTTCTTTACCTTTACTGAGAAACAAAGATATTTTTCCACCGTAACTCACAGTCTTTGACCACCACGAAATTTCCCGTATCAGGCAAAGACTCTTCCAAACCTTTCACAACTCTCCAACACTTTTGCTTTGGATTATAAGCTCTTAGAGCATCTCCATCCATGAACCCCTCTTTGGGGTTCATAAGTATTTAATTTAATTTTTGTATTTTTTTTTTTTGGGTGATGAACCCCAACCTATTTGATCCCTCCAACCATGAACTCATGTGTGGGGTTTATATGAATAAAATAATAAAATTTATTTTTAATTTTGTTATAAATCGAAATAATTCATATTAAATTTGAAAAAAAATAAAAACATAAAACACAGATATATAACATGATATGTTATTTAAAAAAACAAATTATTAAAATTATTAAGAAAATAACAAAATACAAATACTAAAAGTAGAATACATTTAATTGGAAGGGTGAGTTGATCCAAATTTTTGCCAAATATTTTCAACCAAATCAGCCTTCAAACGTTGATGAATTCGGTTATCACGAACTTGATTTCTATTCCCGATCAAATTAGAGATATTTGTGGGCATATTTGTTGAATACGTCATATCGACTTCTGAAGTTCTGCTTCCTTCTCCTTGTTGAAATTCAGAAAAATTATATTGAGAGTTGACCGGTCTTTCATCTTCCACTATCATATTGTGTAATATGATACATGCTCTCATAATCTTCCCAATTTTTGCTTTATCCCATATAAGAGCTGGGTTTTTAACAATGGCGACCCTGGCTTGCAAAACTCCGAACGCTCTTTCGACATCTTTTCGTGTTGATTCTTGGCATGTAGCAAATAAAGTGTCTTTTTCACTTTGGGGACCGGAAATAGATTGGATAAATGTTGCCCATTTGGGATAAATACCGTCGGTTAGGTAATATGCCAGATTATACTGATTTCCGTTGACATAGAACCTCACTTTTGGAGCTCGACCTTGTAATATGTCATCAAAAACGGGTGAGCGGTCTAGGACATTAATATCATTTAGAGTACCTGGAGGTCCAAAAAAGGCATGCCAAAACCATAAATCGTATGATGCTACAGCTTCTAAGACAATTGTTGGTTTTCCCGCACCCCGTGTATATTGTCATTTCCAAGCGGTCGGGCAATTTTTCCACTCCCAATGCATACAATCAATGCTACCAATCATCCCGGGAAATCCACGTTCCTCTCCTTCACGAAGTAGACGTTGAAGATCTTGCCTTGTGGGTCTTCTTAAGTATTCATCCCCGAACAAAGATATTATTCCTTGGGTGAAATGTTCTAAACATGAAATTGCAGTACTTTCACCGAGACGTAGATACTCGTCAACTGCGTCAGCCGCAGTACCGTATGCCAACATCCGAATTGCCGCCGTACATTTTTGTAACCCAGAAAGACTTAGTCTTCCAGCAGCATCTCTCCTTTGTTGGAAAAATGGGACTTCATTGGATAGCCGTTCTACAATATGCATGAACAATGTCTTGTTCATCCTAAAACGGCGGCGAAATAAATTGGAAGGATATGTAGGATTTTCGCTGAAGTAATCTTCCCATAATTGGTGATGACCTTGTTCGTGATGTCTTTCAATGTATGCCCTCTTCTTCTTCTTCTTTTGATCGACTTGACGCTCAAGTAAAGAGTAGAACGCGGTGTCAAATTTTTGATCAAAAAGATCATCAAATGCATCATCTAAACTTTCATCATTCTCCTCATTGAAAGGATTGTTGGATGAAGATGCCATTGATAAAAAAATAATGTGCTTGAAGGTTAAAAAAAGATGAATGAGATGGGGAAGAAAGACGTTGAAGAGATTTAGGATATGGTGAAGACTATGGTTTCTTAATACTCTTTATATAGAAAAGGAGATGAAAATTTTGTGGATACAACGACAAGCATAAAATTTTGTGGATACAATTACACGTAAATATATGTGGGTACAAACATATGACAAACCAATAAATCAGAATTTGTGGTGAAAGTTGTATTCCATTATTTGTTCAACTTTGCCAACTTGTGCCAACTTGCGCCAACTACCAAAAGGAGATGGACCCTCCATTCCATTATCCATGATTAGTCACAAAGAAGAGACAAACCACAACCTGTGCAAGACAGAGGCATCAATAAGCAAGACAGAGGCATCAATAAGCTTAAAGAAAAATAAAGTCCAAGTCGGCATACAAGAAAAATCAGAACTACAATCCAATACAACATTCGAACATACAACCAAATTCGGACTTAGTAATCCGAGTTATAAACCACTACAACCATACCATACGAACATAAGAAAAAGAAACATTAAACAAACCTAAACCAACTTAAGCCGAAATCGAAATCTAAAAAAACAATTCATTGAGCAGTTTCTCCTTAACTACCATTTCTTTCTCTGTTAGTGAATCGGTTCTTAAAACCAAACTATCTAGCAATTTCTGCTTAGATAGCTTATCTTTCATAGCTAAATCATGTTGTTTAATTTCCCACATGGTGACCACATCGGACACCTCTTTGCCATCATCTTTATCTGGTGCACTCCTTTTACTCCTCGCATTCTTCGCAGCCTTCACACCCGGTGGACGAACAACAGAAGAGTCTTCTTCATAACTCTGATGTTGCGATGTTGCAGAAGCTTGTGAGCAGTCATCACCCTTTTTACGTTTTTTGCCCTCAGACTCTTTCACCGCTGACAATGAAGACCACTTCTGGTCGTGCCTGAGTTCCCTCCACGCATGCTCCAGCCCAAACTTGAAGCCGTGATCGTTAAGGAAGATTTCATGAGCAGTCTTCATCAAGTCGTTGTCGTTCATCCCACTGCTTTGTTCTTTCAAGGCGGCTTCATAGCAGCCAACAAATTTACATGTCTGGTCGTTGATACGCCCCCACCGTTGCTTGCAATGGCTGACCGTCCTATCTGGAAACGCAGCTAACTGTCGACTGTTGTTGAACCAATCCGTAATGCGCGACCAGAAAGCACCTGCTTTCTGGTCATTCCCGACAATGGGATCTTTGCTGGTGTTCAACCAAGCCGAGATCAACACAATGTCTTCAGTGGGATGCCACTTCCTCTTGGTTGTTTTAGTCTCAGCCGTTACATTTGGGTCGTTGGAGTACTGTGTACTATAGCGTGGGAGTTGGGAGGAAGCAGGCTCAGAACTTGGTGGAAAAGAGAAACTGTTTTCCTCTTGGCTGGTTAAAAGGTTAAGAAAACCTTGGGAGTGAGCATAAGGGTCCGGCGAATCCATCACGAAAGACAAAGCGTGGATTGCACAAAGAATAGGAGAGAAGGAAATAAGATCGGTTGAAGAGTAGGGAATATGAGGAATTGCAGAGAAAGTTTAGATTAAATAAGGGGTTGGTGAAGAGGAGGGAATAAGAAGTTACCTAAAGTTGTTCAGCGGTTTTTATAATGAGTTTTGAAGTGATAAAAGTTTGGTTAGTAATGAATGAAAAGATCTGTTAGCAATGAATGAAAAGATTGCAAAAGTTTTCCGAGAATAGTTTAGGGTTAGTATTAACTAAGCATTAACTAAGCCGAGCTATACAAGTTAGGTTAGTAATGAATGAAAAGCTCTCTTAGCATTAACTAAGCCGAGCTATAGAAGAAGTGATCGATGACAAGAAAGTCTACATCTATAAAACCTAACCACAATTTACCCTAATCCAATCAACCAGCAGTGACAAGTAACTACCTATATTTAATGACAAGCATTAACTACATTTCAAGGTAAAATTTACTAACCTTCCATCGTGGCAAGCTAATCTGCAATTCATTGGGGCTTTTGGATTCATCAAGGGATCGTTTTCATGATAACCTCGCAAAAACATTAAAGAAACAATTGTTAGCAAACTCTTAAATAAATAACAGAGACAAAGAATTTGAAAAGAAGAATTACCTATCTGCTTCACTCCCTCCTGCCGCCTAACCTGCCAATGAAATCCGAAAGAAGGAAAGAAAGCAGTAACCGAGTTCACCAAGGCAATAACAAAACATACATAGATGCATTAACCATAACGAGTCTTAACAAAGATTGTCTTCCTAATAACAACAACATCCCACATAAATAAGAAAGGAAATAGCTGCTTAACACATAACAGCTTATTTCTACTACTTGAACATGTATGAAAGGGCCGCAAATACACGAATCGGCATGATCTGCATGTAAGTTAGCAAACTCATTACTTAAACATACCAAACTCATTACTTAAACTGATTAATGTTACACTAGCTAATCAGCGTTTACTTGAACACCTAACAATTATCATTAAACTCTTGAACAAGCAATGACACCACTAAACACTTACATAAATCGTATGGTCTCAATTTCAATTTAACACTTACAATTCGTTTTATAACAACAACCACACCATTACGCATCACATGTATAGAATCAAATGCATAAATCAATTTATAGGAAAACCCCTAAAGTTTTATCAAATCGCTGGAAAAAAAAAATTTCCCAATTGTTGAAACCCTAATTGCAATCAATCATAGATTTCGTTTTCGTTTTCTAACAACAAACCCAATAACCAACGCAGGTCTTGAATCAAACGCAGTAAACGATTTCATTCAAAAACCCTAGATTTTTCATTTCGACAAACCCTAAATTTATCCCCAAATCCCAAATCCCTAATTTCTAACAACGAAATAACAAACAAATAGAAGCACGAGATACACTGAACTTACCTTTGCTTACGAGATCGGCGAATATCGGCTCGAATCACCGGTGACGGCGTTGGGATGGAGATCGGCGTAAATCGCGATGGAGATGCTCGAGAGAGTTTTCGTCTTCTTTTTTTTCGACACGAAATTTTGCAAAGGAAAAAAAAGAGAAACCCTGAATTTTCTCTTCCCACAGAGCGAATGAATTAGCGCCACGTGGCCAGTCATACTGAGTTATACGGGCTCGAAAGTATGAGTCTAGTCATACGGGTTGAATGAATTTGGGCTTATTTAATTAATTTTGAACCCAACAAAATTTAAAAGCCCCACTTGTGAACCTGTGTTAAACCTCCGTTGGAGGTGGTCTTATCTCGTTCTCCTCCCGATTGTGGTAGTACAATAAATACGTCATCAACTACACACGCATTCATCCACTTCTCAGAATTCAATATTTCGTCCCTTTCCCATTTACTTTCCTTTGGATCCTAAACAAAGCCGTTATAAAGAGAACCAGTCGTGTACAGCTTATCTGCCATCACCACACAGGTGTCTATCTTAAACCACATGTTACTTAGCTCAGTGTCTATCTTTATAATCTCCGGTTCCCACATTTGAGTTTCTGTATTGAACACCACCATCACTTTCTTCGATTCATAGTTTCCAATTACGTAGACTCTCCCGTCAAATCTACCGTCAATGGTGCCAGTGATTCTTTCATATATAGGCACAGGCATGTTGGAGAGGGGTTGCAACGAGTGATCGTAGGTGCTTACAAACGAGGGAGAGTGTTGGATAGTCGCATTTGGGTACACGTGCTAAGATGTCAATGATGACGTCTTTAACGTAATCAGAGACGATTGCTCCAATTTCGGAATACATGTGTAGATTTTGGCGAGGGAAGCGTAAAACCTTAATTGTGTAGGCTCAAATCAATAATCAATCGAGACAGAGAGAGAGAGCAATTCCTAATTCGAAAACGTGGAGCAAAGAATGGAGTTCAATTCTGGTTTCAAAAGCAAGAAGGCCTATTGTGCCAAGCCCAATACGATTTGGTTCACAACTACAACCAACAAAAGTCCAACAAGATGTTTAATCAGGGTTGTCTCGGTGTAAGATAAACAAAACCAATTTGTATTTCAGCTTTGCTAAGTAACTTTTTGGTTCAATTTATCTTTAAATTCAAAGTATAACGATCGTCCACTAGCTTTTTTTTATAAAAAGGAAATGTTCATAACAAATTTGAATACCAAAAGAATATTATCGCTATGTAATTTAAAAGTTTAGAAGTTGATAATATGTTATGAAATGTACATATATAACTACATTTATTTTTGTTTAAAGTTAGATTTCATGAACTTTTTTCTGAGTCTACTACAATTGTTGGATTATTTGAATCATGAGGTTCAATATAGGTTGATAAACGATAACAAAGATCATATCATATCATATCATGATACAAATTTACCTTAGATCTCCAGCGTAGAGACATTAATTTTAGTCTCTTGTGTTTAATATAAAGATGTCTATTTTGAATGTGATGCATGTAAAACCATCTATTATAGATCCTTATACTGCTAGTAAAACTGTTCATTGTGGAAGGAATCGTCCATGTATTTCCAATTGATGTAAAAAAATAGATTTACTCGTCCTGGTACAACCATAGTTTGTAATAAAAAAAGTTGTATTCTAGCTAAATGATGTAACAAAAAGAAAAAAAAACCATGATACTATGGATCCAATTAAGTATAATCTTAGACCATGAAATACTAATCTTTGACTCGTGACAAAAATAGTCTTGAAAGCTTGGTATTTTGGATTTGGATTTGTCAGTAGGGGGAAAAACAGTGACCGATCTAGCTTCTGTGAAGTTTGAATGCTGGGTGGATCGGTCATGCTTATGTTTGCCCATCACTAAATAACTTTCCGCTCAAGTTAAGAGCCACTTTGGCCATCACTAAGTTATTTCAAATTGTATGTTGATTTTTTTTTTCACCATTATCTTACAATTGATTTCTAAACTATCAGGTGGCTGCTAATTTCTTTTTGGAATACATTTATTAGTTTGGTCTCAATATAAACAGTGGGCAAAAACTGTAACCGAAAAAAAACCAAATCGAAGAGCATGTAAATTAGATGATTTGGTATGGTTTTGGTTAAACTTTTAAACCCAATTGGTTGACATGAATTAATTATCAAAGTGACATTTAATCAAAAATTCGTATATATGTGAAAAAAATAATAACTCACTACTATATCTAAAAATTGAAAAAAGTCAGCTTGTCTAGTAACTAACTTGGAAAACAAAATCATAGAAGTCCCTTTTTCCTTAAAAAGCAATTCCTTTTCGGATACTTTTGAAATATGTTTGGTCTCTTTAACCTCCTAAACCTTACCAATGATGAACATAACTGATATAGCACTCACCAACATCATTACAACATATGACCTTTGCCCAATATATTCACTTTTAGTTCGTTATTATGGCAACCAATACCAATAATAATATCACTTTTCGTCACCAGGCGATTTAACGTTCCCACTAGGCCACTACTTTACAATTTTAGAAACTTCTTTTCTTCCTTGGTTCAGCTCATTGGCGGTCTTCAAAACAAGTTATTGAATTTTCTTTTCAAACTATTAAACTTAGCCAAGTAAATTCCATATGAAAAAACCATCCAAAAAGCTAGCTTAAAAGCAGCGATTAGTATTTAGGCAACTAGCAAAAGCTAGCTACCGTTTCACTCATCTAATCCGTATATAGATTATACAGACTTGTATATTACCGTGTATATATAAATTATCAAAATCGATTTCACATTTTGGAAGATCGAACTGCTCTGATACAATGATGAGAATCTATCTTTTACCTGACCCATCACCAAGCCAAATAAAACTCATAAGCATAACACACCAAAAACTTTTTTTTTTGTTTTTGTTTTTGATAACCATGGACATTCCAAAAGCTGTCTAGATCCAAAAACTAATTCTACGAGACCTAACATAATTGCATTTGGATATGCGTTTGGAAATATTCCAAATTTAAAGCGCAACTAGATGGGCAAGTAGATTCGAACCTAAAAATCTTTCATTTGGAAGTTATCACTGAGCCAAGGCAATTTGGTTATAACGCACCAAAAACTTGATAGGCCCATGTGATCTAAGGCATCAATTAGTCCCACTCCTAACTAATATTAGATAATTAACAATATCATCTCTTTAAAATAACAGTATCATCTCTGTTACTAGTGTGGTTATAATTTTGAGTCTATCTTGTTTCTCTCTTTTGCTATTTTCCAGCCTGACATCACATATCCGAGGATCAAACTGTTGTGGTAAACCTATCCCATACTAAGAACATCATTTGTTAAATTAAGTTTCATTAAAAAAGTTGGGTTAAAAACTTGATTGTTCTTTTTTTCTTTTCGCCTTGCGGTTACGATACTTGATTGTCAAATTTACCGCTAATTCAACTAATTATTCATGAGCATGTAATAGTTTTTTTTAATACTTCCCTTATTTCACAGTAATAGATATATGGATGCTTTTAAAAAAAAGCTAATCATCATACACTTGACCGCCTTTTTTGTTATTTTTTAAAATTCTATAAAGGACGAACTTCATATTTGCATATGATCATCATTTACTGTTCATAAAGCCTAAAGGTATACATTCTTCTTATCTTTTAAGAACTTTAAAAAGTATGAGAAAATAATAATTTAACTGTTTTATTTAATTAATAAAGACCTTAACATATTTATTCAACAGAAAATGCCATAAACTTTTGGGTGCGCAAAAAAGCCTAATGTGGGAACCAAAGATCTAAAAGACTGCTGCAAATCCATTTCGGTCTAAATAATCAAACAATGTAATATTTTTGGTATATTTCGTAAAAAATTATGAAAAATGCTGAACTAAATATGAAACAAATCACACTGAACATTCAGTCACTTGACAACTGCATGGTGGCACGATGATATTGGTTTTAGAAGCAGGTCCGTAAAACTAGAGACAACATTGGATTCATTCAATTCGAGTATATGCCAAACACTGCACTTGGTTTTGGGGAGGGTGGTTTATCCGTAGTAAAATTTATAGGAAACTTCTAAACAAGAGATTTACTCTAAAAATTAGTCGAGCCGTTTGGTTGAAACATATATCAAAAGTGAAATCTTGAAAACTTATGAAGGTTTGCTTCGTATGTCGAAACGGAATAGTGTTTGAGATATAGGATCCTAAGTTTTTTTTCTTACCATCTTCAATGATTTTGTCTTACAAAAGGTTAAACAGACGTCCATATATGCGAACATTTATGTATATATGTCATAGTGCGGTGCAAATGATTAATATTCTAATTGTTTTTACCTCAACTTTTAACTCGCACTCATCATTTCCCAAGTACAAATCCCTAGATAGTCTAAGAACTCCAATCAAATAAGCTATACCGACAATTACCTTTGCGTTTTTAAGGTGTTCAATTTATTATACTCACTTTTCTTGAAATGAAGGAAATAAATGTTTTTCTTCATATAAATATGGTTACTCTACCGATTAAAGAGTGCGAAAATTAATGATTAAAGGTATTCGTTGTTTTATACGCACTTTCCTTGAATTAAGTATGATTTCATTTCGGATTTCAGGTGTAATTTCTGAAGAATATAAATGATATATTAAATAAAAATCAAACAGATACAAATTCCATATGTTATTGTGTATTATAGAAAGTCGAATACGAGATTGTGTTTTTAGAAAATTGATATATATATATTTTAACTAGTCAACTAGTTAAATATTCACTTTGATCTTTTTTTTTTTACATAGTTCGAGTTTTTCCACCTTTGATCCTTATTTCAATATTTTTTTGCCACATGTAGACACATTCCCTAGCAAAAAAAAATCGAATTGAAGGAACAAAATACTACTTTCAAATTGAACGTGTTTTCTATCTCGTAAGTAAAAACGTTGATGTAATTTCAATCGCAAGACTGACAAAGAAGATGATGAACAAAAAGGCTCAACAGAAAAATAATAGAGAAACAAGAAAAGAGAAAGGGGAGAAAAAGAAGGGAAAAAATAGATGATGTTCTTTGATTTACAATCTCGGCCAGAGAATCTCCATCAAAACTATTTCAAAAACAAACATACAGAAACTCCACAGTCCAGAGAAATCCCCACTATGAAGAAGGAGAGTATGGTTGTATCGTACTCTGTCTTTTTTTTTGTTTTAATCTAACACACACTTGTACGTTAAAAAAAAAAAAAATCTAACACACACTTGTAACAACTTACCCAAAATAAACCAGCTTCCGATAGCTTCAAACTATCGGTTCAATGTGTAGTTTCAAAACGTTTACGAATTGTGATTCATTATCCAACAAATCGCAAATGCCATAATGTAACTTAAATCAAAGGAATCTATTTGTATTTTTTTAGTAGATAGCATGCCATAATATAACATGGTAAGTAGCATAGTATGGCATAGTAAATAGCAATAGTTTTGATTTCTTATAATAGCAATATGTATAGTAAATATCATAGTAAGATATAATAAACATTATAATATAATGTTTTGATCCTTTTTTAAAGCTAACGTAAATACACAAAAAAACTCATATGTGATTGCATCACAATGCATGTGAATCTATATAGAATATATATATAATGATGCGGCTTTACGTAAAACCCAAAAATATATGTTTTTTATAATAACTAGCATAATATGATATAGTAATTGGCATAGTAGGACATATTATTTGGTATACTGTATGCCTATATAAATGTATGCTGATTAGCAACACTTCACCAGATTAAAATTTTTTTACTGCATCAACTTGCTTCAGAATAATTTATAATAATGAAATTTATGGTTTTTGGCATGTAAACATGAAAGGAAAATGATCAAACCGTTACTACATAATCCCGTTATTGGCCATGTAGAACTCTATTTTGTAACTGTCCGATTCTGGCGCTTTATTACAGAGCATAAACAACAACATTCTTTTAACCTCCTCACCATTTACCGGCTCATGAAACCTACATAACCAAACACCGATCATCAAATAAGTCAGATAGTGTAACACCTGAAACCACCTCATAATTCATCGGAAGGATGTTATAATTGTTATTGACGGAAAAGGCCAAAACGGTTTTGTCTTAGGTAGAGCCGGAAGCAAAGTTGATTAAATAATAATTGTCAATTAATTATATTAATGTTTTGGTAAGTGAAGCAACTCAATACATTGAATCCAATGAAAGACAAAAGACAATAACTCCTTTTTATAATCCGCCGGTCTTATCTTTGATCACATGCTTATCAAATTTAGTGGCTTGTCTTTTCCCATCCATGTCTACGCCACGTGTATGCATAGTGCGTTGTGTATTTTAATGAATCAGTCATTCTTGTTTTTATCATGTACGTATTAAGAGTTTAGTTACCAATGTCGAAATTAGATATAGACCTCTACTAAATTCACTATAAATCTACTATATCAGGTTATTTTGTCTGAATAAGCTCACATGGTTATATTAAGAGATCGGTTTAAGTATATTGTCATATTATAAAACTGTGTTTATTAAGTTTGTTTTGATACCAGTGATATACATGCATGTTGACAAGTTAAGCATTCCACATTGTAGAATCTTATGTTTTTAAGGTTTTACTATTTGTCACTTCATTAAATGATTGGTACATTCTTTTTGTTTTATTATTTGAAAATCGGGATAAAAACAAATTATCATGTATTTTGACTATTTGACACAATATTCATCTGAGAGCTTTTAGGATTACTTTGCGAAACTGGTCAAGCTGATTCCAAAGAAAATAACCAAGCACAAACAATCCTACCCCAAAAACCTTATCATTTCGAGTTTAGATAATTTTAGTATATAACCAATTTAGCATAACCTTCGAGATTTAGTACTAACTGGCATGTTTGGATAGAGTATATCACAAAGTGAAATTTCAAGGTGTACATTTACGTTATTAATGTTAAGATCTCATAGTAATTTCGTGTGTATATGAGATTAACAATCATCAATCTTGTTTAGAAAATTTTTATTCAGTAAATCAAGTTGAACAATAAGCAAATTGTTGAACCTTAATAATATATAGTGTATCTTGTATTCTTCTTACTTTTACAATTGCGGATATTCTTAAATTAAAAGTAAAGAGATGCGAGGATTCAGTGTTTTAATAAGATCAAATAGTTGCCGACAAAAGAAGAAAAAAAAAAAACACATCATAACAAAAAAAAATAAAGAAAACAAAAAGAATTACTTTTTTTTTTCCTTCTTTAGGTTTAGTCATACGAAATGGTTAGACGCGGAAATAGTTGGGAGTGTGAAAGAACGACATGTTCATCAATCATGAAATTAGGCAATCTAAGGACTTTGATCATTAGTTTCGCATTTAGCCAATGATAATCTTCTATACGTTTCTTATATTTATGTATGTAATACGAATGTTCCAACAAAATTTATTTGAAAAATGTTAATAAGAAATGTGAAAACTCCTACATACACTGGAACAAGACAACAAAGGTTGTCTCTGGCATTATTCTTATTCCTTCTACCCTCACGTTCTTCATCTGTCTCTTCCAATTTAAATTAGTGACATTTTTTGTCAACATCAAATTATTAATTATTTGTACCAAATATTTGAAATTAATATGTTTTTTACCAAATATATTATCTGACTAGCTAAGTCAGGGTTTTAACAAAATAATAACAAAAACATTACAAATAATTTTAAATATAAGCTATTATTTAATAAAGCTATTGGTTTCACTAAAATTTCATAATTCTTTAATTTCAAAATGGTTTTCTTTTAGTTAATTAGTAACATACTTGTAACGTATCTTTTTAGTACAACATATCAATTAATTTATCAATTTTAGGTTAGAAATATACTAAAACTACAAATAGAAACCGAACAATTTTTTTTACTAGTGCAACATATCAGTTTTTATCAATTTTAGGTTTTCTTAAGTGATATAATGTTCCTTAACAACAACAAAATAGATTCATTTCTTTAACAACTCATGTGAATGACGAAACCCATGTGGCATTCATTTATTTAAGTTACAAGACAAAGTCAGTTATCTATTATATAAAAAGTGGGTTGTATCTCACAAACTTAACACATTAGCACTTCTTCTTTTGACACATCAGTTCTCTAAAATTTAATTTAGAATTTTTTTTTCTTAAAAAAAGAATATGAAGAATCAGAATACGTCACAGCCTCCTCTATTTAAATCACATAGTTCAAGATGAATTTAATTAACAATAAAAATTCCAAAGCTCTTTTCCATACAAATTTCTCTTCTTATTAATGGTTGTTTCGGAAAACCATTAGTTCCCTCCTCACCTTTCATAATTGTATCTCATCAGATACTCTTATAATTTCATTGCTTCCACTTTTATTTTGTATTGTGGTGATTCTCGACACTTAAAGATATATGCTCGTTCGTTCAATTGATTGATCGGATGTGATGGTCATATCATATGTAACTCATTTACTCAAATTTAAACCGTCTGAAGGGAAAGTTAACAAATGAAAATGGCTCGGATCTGAGTGGAAATACTCAGATTATTTTGCTTGGTGTTCCTTTCTTGACGAAAAGAGGTTTGCGTGAGGTTATTCCGTGCATCTAGATTAAGTTATACAGTGTAAAGAGATGAACACGGCTCGATTTCAATTGTTTGATGAAGTTCCTTAGATAACTTTCTATTGTAGTATTGCGAGTAATGAGTATTAAATAAAACTGTCTTGGTTTATTTATTCAGTTATATAAATATGTATATATTTCCATGAAACTCTTTTGGTATAAGTCACCAAAGTTTACATCGCTTCTGGTATTTTACAACTCAGAGTTCTTTTGTTCATCAATTATTATAAGTAAGGAAAATATTTACATATATATTGTAAGCATATGACTGTGCTTAATTTTGCAGGAAAATGGTCGCTTATATTGTAAACATATTAGTTTTTATACTTGAGTACAAACATAAATTAGTTACTCGAAAATTTTGCTAAGAAAAAACAATTATATTTTCCTTTTTCTATCCGTTCACCAGCACAACTTGTGCTATATTGGATTTGTTTCTCTTGTAAATTGCAGTGGTGTTATTATCGCTGAAGGCATTCTTACCGCCAGAAAGTCTCTTACGAAGGTGTCCCTTCACGTTTGATTTTTGGAATTTTATTTTTTATCTGTTTTTAGACTATATAAACAAAGGTTTTCCCCTAAAGTTTGGTATTGTTTATTTCTAATTGTCAAGATTATTTTGATTTTTCCTGTTGTATGTCCAACTTTTCCATTGTGGCTGTGTTGGAGTTTTGTACCCATTGCTACATCGCTTTGGCTATTGCCTGGATTAGAAAGAATCCATCATACTCACATGGTCCAGAAAATATAATCGTTGTACATAAATGAAGTTTGAGAATGCGAAACTTGGTTTGGAAACTTGGTTTGGTAAATGCATTATGTATGAAAATTTCCAAAATAAAAAAATGGTAATAAAGAAGGGAAGTTAGTTCATGAGAATATTTCTATAGTAATGTTGGTGAACCAAGGGATCTGGAGTTTGTAACAAGTTTGAAATAATGTGCCATTCTTAAGGATTAAAAATTTAAAATCAACAAAGGTTTTCTTAGATTCTTGCTCATTCTTAAGGATGACTTGATTCTTTGTCCTAGAGACTTACCGAAGCAGTTTCAAAGGAGTTAGAGATTCTCACAATTCTTTGCTCATCAGTTCGTGTCATAAGGTGTACTGATCATCCATGTGATTTATAATTCAAAGTAAGTCCAAATAATTAAACCACTTATCACTTCACATTACATACAGAGCACTTCATCATCTACAAAATAAAAAATTATAATTCATGATTCAATAAATGTTTTGTGAAAATCTTTTTAAGAGAAAAAACGTTTGGGTTTCATAAAAAAGTTGTTAGAATCTCTTCTAAAATTTACATAATTTTAGTTTGAGTACAAAATTTTATTTTTTTACCATGGAATTTCTAATATGAAATTAAAAATACCAAAATGAACAAAGCTAAACAATGAAACTACATTACCAACAAAAATATATATAAAGACCCCGCGTATATGCGTGGGTATACTCCTAGTATAAGTAAAGATGAAGTATTATTTTCTTTTTTTTTAAAAAAAGAATAATTATTTAACAAGTCAAAATATTTGTATGTATAGTTTCTCGGGCAGTTCATAAGGAAATCTAGGAGCGTCTCTTTGTTCCATAAACTAGTATAATAAAAAAAAATATACGTTCCTCTCACAGTCTCAATATATAGAAATATTTATTCCGTTATCCATTTATTTTCTTAATAAATAATAACTCCATCGTTTTGTTTGTTCATCCTTGGATTCACGTAGAGCCAATGATTGTCGCCATCGTGCAACCTCCGCTGATCAAGTATTTTGTAAGGTAGGCCCCGCTTTTATCTTATTTATTTGGGGCATCCATGCGGATACATATGTTTTAACGTTTTAATTAACAAAAACAAATGCCACTAAGTCATTAACCCTCGACCATACTTTAATTTATATACATATATGTACATATATATTACAGGAATTAGTGATATAATTTTTGAAATGTTTAATTATTTTAAATCTATATATATTACTGGAGTTAGTGATATAATATTTAAAATGTTTAATTATACTGGAGTATTTAATTTCAAGCCTGCTTAATCTATGTAATTGGAAAAAGAAAAAAAAATTCAATATGATAACCCTTTAACAAAAAAAATGTTTAATTATTTTAAATATTTCTGATTCGATGAATTTACTGCTTAATATTAAACTATCTACTAAGTATTATTTATAACAGAAAATAAAATAATAGATTTAGGTTTAATACAGAAAAGAAATAGTAGAAAATAGATGTACAGTTAAAACCCTATATATAAAAAAGAAGCTGCGTTAACAAATATATTTTTCGAGCACATATAAAATTTCAACATTAAATCTTAAATCTTAAATTACAGATGTAAATGTTTGTTAAATTGTTTGCAAGCATATTGGCATTAGAAAGGGCATTAAGACGCTTACGAAAAAGGGCATTAAAAACGCGTACGTTAAACATATCATAATCATTGTAAAACTATACAAAACCCGCCATTAGAAATTCCATTTCAGTCTTCTGTTCGTCAAGCAAATCGTCAGTATGGTGTTTTACTTGTTAATACTACTCCCTCCATTTCATAATAAGTGTTGTTTTAAATTTTATTTTTTGTTTCAAAAAAAGTGTTATTTTGCATTTTCAATGTAACTTTTTACTTTCATTTCCTGTTTTATCCTTCATTATTATCTTTGTAATTAAATGTTATAAAAGTGTATTAATTAGGGGTATATTTGTATATTTTCTTAATTTCTTAATCTGTGTGAAATGTGTTAAAATAACAGTTATTATGAAACGGGGAGAGTACTAAATAGTTATGACAATATATGGAAATACGAAATGGGGAAGCATTAATTTCAAAGTAAGTCTAATAGAACAATAAATAAATGACAATGAATGTTGCTGACTCACGATTTCGGATTTTTGGAAGTTGCCTTTTTAACGATCATTATAAGTTTAAAACTGTCATATTTGGGAAAATAAATTCGTTCAACTTTCCTCTTTTTATTTTTTATTTTTGTGTGTTTGTGCTATACTCATGCATATATACATATGCACATAAAAATACATATTAAAATAGTATTTTTGAAAAAAAACAATCGTATTTGACTTATTTACGTGAGATATCATTTTTTTAGTTTCATTAGTTTGTTAACATTATTTATAAGTATTACAATTTTTTTATCACTTTTGGATAAAAAAACTTATTATTTTTTTGTTAAAGAGCCTTCATAAAAAAAAATATTTAATCTCTTCTAATACATCTCTGTGTAGTAAAGTGTCATGAATAATACATATTACATAACTTACTATATTTTGATAACATTTTCAAGAAGTATCAAAATACTAATGAAATTTAAAATAATGACTAGACATACAGAGCTCTCATAGTATTTTTTAAAGCTCGTATCATAAAAATTACATTTTTGTAATTCTTCCTATATATAATTATTGATATACTGTATAATTTACATTTTTAGTTTCTCTTTTTCAAATTAAAAAAAACAGGATGATATATATATGTTTAAAGTAAGTTTTTTTAAAAAAATGCAGATAATTATTATGTTTGTGTAATTCTTCTTTATAAATAGGGAAGGTCATAAATGTCATGCATGTTGTGTGTAAATGCCATGGATGATAAGAATAAAAATGGTAAATATAACGAATTATTTTAAGCAAGAGACAAGTTCCCTGCTAAAGTGGGAGAGGTTTTAGGAAAGAAAGCTCAGTGCTGTTTAGAGAGAGAAAGGACAAATACGGAATCTTACCAAGTTTTCGAGTCAAACAAAATTTAATCATTTTTTCTTATTATTTATTTTTATTTTTATTTTATTTTATGCGTATGAGTCATGACATGACATTAACAACATCGCTCCCTCTTGTCCTCTCTCGCTATGGTTTCTTCTTCTACACTATAAGAACGCCCTCAACATTGCCCCTGCAACTCCCTCTCTCTCCTCTACTCTTTCTCTTTTCCTTTCTCTCTATCTCTCTCTCTCCCCTCTATCTTTCTCTAAGAAACCAGAGAAGAACAGACAAAACAAATGGAAGAATTGAGTTCTATTTGGTTTTATCAAGAGGTATGTATTCTTTATAATCTCAATTTAATCAACATTTGCATGAATAATTATGTTCATTTCTCTGCATTTTATGTACAAGCAAATTTAGAGTTCTATAGTTTTTTTTTATTGGAATTTGGCCTTGTCTTTTAGAATTACTGTGTGTTTTTGTAAATAGGATTCCAATAACTTTTCTGAGTTTATTTCTGAGTTTTTTATCTTCTTCATCTTTTTTATTTTCCAACATTTCACTTGAGTTGTTCCGACATTATAAAAACTTTGAAGATCTATGAAAATCTGTCAAAACAATCCATTTCACCTACAAAAATGTGACTTCTTGTACTTTTCTGCCTTTTAACTCGAGAAAGACTATTTTCTTTTTTGTCTTTTTATTAAATTATTTTCTAGCCCTGACGTTTATATATTTATTAATACTAATATGTTTGGTTTACATTTAGTAACGTTTTGAGTGAATTCTTGACCCCATAAACGCAAGGTTGTTATCACACATCATTAGGAAAAAAAACAATGTATTTTTATAATTTATCTTCTTTTCATTATACTATTTTCTAGATGTTGATTTCATCAATGATTCGGTTGATTTTTATATCAACTATTTTCTGACTTTTACTTGATTGCTTGCTTTTCATGTAACAATTTTTTTTCAACTTTTTTTATTACAGAGTATGGATGAATTAAGACAAAAGCTTCAATACACTTGCTTCGAGCTCGAAGTTGTGAAAACAAAAGCTAATGAAGAATCAAAGCTTCACCAAGAAGAAGTGAAGAATCTTCTGAATCTTCTCAAACTCGCTCGTCAAGAAAGAGACGAAGCTAAAGATCAATTACAGAAACTCCTCACGATTAAACCGAATTCGAGCATCACCGAGTCAAACTCACACGGTTCTTCACCGGTTGACTCTTTCTTCGAACCGGCATCCTCCCCTGAATTCTCCAATTTCAACATTGTACCGGAACCGGTTAACAAAACAAGGTTTCAAAACCGACACGTTAACCGGATCTGCAATTCTCAGCAGAGACCGGTTAAGATTGATCCAGTAGAGGCTATCATGGATGAGATTGTAAAGGGAAAGACTTTACCGGAGAAAGGAAAGCTTCTTCAAACTGTGATGGAATCTGGACCGTTGCTTCAGACACTTCTTGTCGCCGGTCCTCTTCCACGGTGGCGCAATCCTCCGCCGCTTCAACAGAGTTTCAGAGTCCCGCCGGTTTCGAGCTCTTACGATATCTTGAAAGGTTGTTCGACGAAGACGACTACTTCAATGCTTAATTTCAGAGGTTGCTCTCTTCCTGGAATTGCTACCGGAAGAGAATTTGTTAAGAGACAAAGATTTCATTAGTGTTTTTTTTTTGTTCTTTTCTTTTCTTACAATTTTTTGTTTCTTGCTCTTATATTTATTTTGGGGTTATATTATTTGTAAAGATTTAAAAATGGTTTTGTTTAAAGGGTTTGTGTGTGTAAATCTGAGTATAAACGATTTGGGATTATGGATTTTAGATATTCATGAATCTCTATTTAAATATTTATATAAGCATTTGTCATCTATAGTCCTAATTCTTGATTCTACCATGTTCGATTATTTTGCTTTAGTCTTTAAAGCTGTTTTATGGATAATTTGATGAAATTTGACGAGTTTCAAACATAAGAACCCCCGTGCTTATGTTTGCTTTTGAATATGTTTTTTTTGTTTGTTTGAATAATGTTTGTTTCATAAATGCAAATGATTGCAATTGCGTTTACAAAAAAAAAGTTTGTTTAAAATGCTGAAAATGTTCAAAACGCGATAGAAAAGTACTTATATATTTTTTTCTTGTGTGCAAAGAAAAGTAGTATATCCTACTATAAAATATAAACGCAAAAACAAACAAACAATCGAGACCTAAATCATATAGAATTTCTGATGGCAACATGAGTTGATTTCATCTAATTTTATGAAAAGGTACTGATAAAAGACATATGTTTGGCATTGAGATCAGTTGTGTGCCTAACTCTTAGTAGTTGTTGAGTGTACAGATAAAAAATCATAAACGTGGGAGACAAATCAAGACAGAGGACTTGGTCTTGTTCTTGTAATATTCAGGTAAAGACAATACTGTTTTATTCGTTGGGATTGTGACCAGTGTTATGGTGGCTTTTGGTCATGTTCTTGTACAAGTTAGGCCCAAAACATGTTCTGTTTCCTTAGTTGCATCTACCATGGACGGCCATCAACTTCAACTAGTTTGAAAGAAGATGCATTGTTGTATCTCAAATCACTGTTTACATAAGTTGAATTTTTAAAGATGTTTGGCTTTTGAGGAGGGAGAAAAATAGACTTGCTGTTCCTTGATAGTTTTGGTCAGTGCACATAAACTTCCTGATGGTATCAAAATGACCAATATATCTAATATTTTTTTCCCCAGTAAAAAGAAAAAGGGTTAAGACCTTAAAAGAGTTTTTTTTTTTTTTTTTTGGGTAGAAAGTGGGAAATAAAAATGAATTCGTGTAGTACATACCTTCCACATTGATGTGGGCCTTGGACTTCACGTAGTACTAGAGTATTCTTGCCTTTTTAATTTTTAATGGGCTTTTAAGCCTTCGACCTTTCTCCAGTAAATGGGAAAAAAACTGTATTTTTTCTTTGTGGGTAAAATATTAAAAAAAAATATTTTGGTACAGTTAAACCTTTATAAATTAATAATCATTATAAATAATTAATTTTTATGATTCTGAGTTGGATAGTGTAAAAATTTATCAAATTTGATAAGATAATGAAATAATAATTTTTTCACTACAAGAAAGAGGGGCTTTTCCGTCGAATTATTTACGACGATTCGTAGTCGTCGTAAATTTACGACGACATTACGTCGTATTTACGACGATAGAAAATTTCGTCGTAAATTCGACGTAAAAAATAACCCTCGTAAAATCGTCGTAATGTTACGACGATATTACGACGAATAAAGAACGAATTTTATTTCGTCATAATCTTGTCGTAATATTTACATCGATAATACGACGAATTGTCCTCTATCTTGTAGTTGACGTAAAATCGATGTAAATGTGATGTAAATTTTATTTCGACGTAAATTTGATGTAAATATGCAATGGTAATATGTTGGTAACCAAACAAAAAATTCTATATATACCCTTTCTTCTCTCATTATTCCATCAACCAAAAAAACATATAAAGACACAAATTTTTTGAGTCTTTGAATGTTTAAGTAAAATTTTTAGTAGTTGAAATTTCTATCAAATTTCAGAAACAAAAAGTAAAATATTTGTTTTTGAAATGTCTATATACGATCTACGAAAGTGGATGTATACGCCCAAAAATGGTGATGGGTCGTTGACTGAAGACTTCAAAAACGGATTGGAAATATTCATGTACCAAGCCGGCCTTCTGGAAACTGTAATTGAAAGCGGCAAAATGTATTGTCCTTGTGTAAAATGCAAAAATAGGAAACATATTCTTATTGACACTGTCTGGCAGCATTTATTGAATAGAGGGTTCATGCCCCAATACTTTATTTGGTATCAGCATGGAGAGGGATATGGTCAAAGTAGTGGTCAGATGGCTGCACGGAGTAGTAGTAATCATCAAGAACATGTGGATTTTGAAGCGTCCAATGATTATCAAAGTAGTCAAGTTCAGGGTGAAGATCATGATAGGATGCATGAAATGATTACTGATGCATTTCATGAAACACATGCTGATACTGTTGAGGAGCCCAATGCAGATGCGAAACGCTTTTATGATATGTTAAACGCAGCAAAACAGCCTCTGTACGAGGGATGTAGGGAAGGTTTATCAAAATTATCATTGGCAGCTCGGATGATGACAATAAAAACTGATCACAATCTATCTGAAGTTTGCATGAACGATTGGGCAGATCTTATTAAAGAGTATTTGCCAGATGATAATTTGGCTGCTGAAACGTATTATGAAATTCAGAAGCTGGTTTTTAGTCTTGGATTGCCTTCTGAGATGATTGATGTTTGTGTTGATAATTGTATGCTTTTTTGGAGAGATGATGAGAAGCTTGAAGAATGTCGTTTCTGCCAAAAGCCAAGATATAGACCGCAAATTGCTGGGCGTAAGAAGATTCCTTACCAACGAATGTGGTATCTTCCTATCACTGATAGGTTAAAAAGACTATATCAATCCGAACGGACAGCTGCGTCGATGAGATGGCATGCGGAACATTCACAAACAGATGGCAAAATGACTCACCCGTCTGACGGGAAATCTTGGAAACATTTTAACACCGTACATCCAGACTTTGCTAGGTCTAAGCGAAATGTTTATCTTGGTCTTTGCACTGACGGGTTTAGTCCATTTGGTATGTCTGGTAGGCAATATTCATTATGGCCTGTGATTCTTACGCCATATAACCTTCCTCCAGATATGTGCATGCAAAGAGAGTTTTTGTTTCTAAGTATATTAGTCCCTGGTCCAAATCACCCGAAGCGGGCCCTTGATGTGTTTTTGCAACCACTCATACATGAGTTAAACCAGTTGTGGCATGTTGGAGTACGAACATATGACTGTTCGAGTGGTAAAAATTTTACGATGCGAGCGGTGCTTATGTGGACAATAAGCGATTTCCCGGCATACGGAATGCTATCAGGTTGGACAACGCCGGAGCTCCAATGACGAAGCTCTTCGAGACCACTCACCCGAAGAGGGACGGGACCTTTGTCGACGCTCGGTCCGAGGAGATCTACAATGCCGCTATGCAGCGGATCGCCGAGCGGGAGACCCAGGCCACACCTGACGGTACTATCCAAGTACCGTTGACCGAGCAAGACCAGATTTTCGAGGAGGTATGATCTATTTCAATTTTTTTAAAAATTTATTATATTTATTACTTAATAAATAATTAACGTTTTTATTTTCTATTTGTAGGTTGCTCCGAAGAAGAAGGGCCGAACCTTAGGGATGGGTTCTATTAGAGACTGTCCTGCCGCCTCGGCTTCCGGATTCCGCACGCAGGAGGATCCGAGTCAGCTTCGCCAGGAGCTTGCTACGGCCAATGCTGAGATCACCACTCTCAGGCATGAGCAAGTGGCCCAGAAGCAGGAGCTCACCGAGATGCACGGTCTCTTCGACATCATTGCGGAAGCGGTTCCGCAGTTGGCCACCGCAATCCGAGCGAGGCAACAGCGAGCACGAGGGGTCTTTGAGACCGGTGGTACTTCCGGTACTGGACCATCGGACCAGCAGACGCAGGGTCAGTCTTCGGCTCCGGTAGTGCAGACGGGAAACGACGGTCCAGCAGCGACGGGCGGCCAAGATGGAGAGCCTCCTCGTGACGTCGATCTGAATCTCGACGATTACGAAATCACATTGTAGATTAGGTTTTTTTGTAAAAAACAATTTGTATTAATTTTTTTTTTTATTTATAAATTATTTTTGAATTTAAATTGTTTTTTTCTATTTTTAATTTTTTATTATTTTCAAAATTTATTAATTAAATTAAAATCGAATTAAATATTTAATTTATAAATCGACGTAAATTCGTCGTAAATTTACGTCGATCTAACGTCGAATATTTAACGACGAATTTACGTCGAATAAGTTTACGTCGAATTTACGTCGAAAATTTACGACGATTTAACATCGACAATTAAAAAATTAGTTTCCCTTAATTGAAATTGTTCGTCTCCTAATCGTTGTTAAATCGATGTAATTTTACATCGATTTTACGTCGTTTTTATGTTGGAGTTCTTTCGTTGTACTTCCGTTGGAAATTTTACGTCGCATTTACGACGAATAGTTTCCGACGATTTTACGACGATTTTCCGGAGTTGGTAATTTTACGACGATTTTACGACGATTTTGGTTTTACGACGATCGTTTTACGACGAATCTTTTTTCGTCGTTAATTCGACGTAAATGCTGTTTTACGTCGATTTTACGTCGATATATGCCGACGTAAAACCCGATCTTTCTTGTAGTGTTTTGAAACTAACGTGTAAATATATAATCTTAACAAAAATATAAATTAATAATTACATATTTTTTAATATATATAGATAAGATAGTATATAGTAAAATATAATTAATATATTGTTTTTCTTTACTTAAAATTGAATTCTCGCTAATCTCTTTATTAGTTTACATCAACAGTTTTAATGATTTTTTATTTGCATTCAAAATTTATAAAAAAAAAATTAGATGATTTTTGTTTATACGTAAATCTTTCAAATGCATTGTGTTAATGTCTTCAATTTCATCATCAATATTAACGGTAATAGCTATAACTTCTTATAATTTTTTGTACTATCAATTATCAAACATGTATATTTATACATCGATAATCATATCTACGATTAACAACTATTCTATTGTGATTGTGGATACACTTTTTAAAATTAATAACCATCATTTTAAGTTTTTTGTTATGCAATTTTACAAGCATATTTGTTAAGATTTCTAAATATATAACATCATTTGAAATAAAATTGAAGAAAAATATGAGCGAAACATAAATTTACTCTATAAATTATTAATTTATAAAATATCATGGTTCTGATATTATTAATTTATAGATGGGTTACTTATGGGTTACTTTTTAATACAAGAAAAATTTTCACAAAATTAAATTAGAAATAAAGGCAACAAATAAAAAACGATCATTGGAAATATTGACTGACTATTTACAAAAATATCAAAACTGTTTTAAGTTAAACGTAATAATTATATTATATACAAGACAAAACAATATATTTTGGCTAACCTATCGGAGGAATGAATCCTAAACTAGTTTCTTAGAAGGTATATAGTTTAAAAAAACTTTTGGATCTAAACTTGAAAACTGAAAGATCAGTATAGTTAGAGCTCATCAATCTCAAGCTGTCTTACCCAGTCAATGACAGTTTATAGTTGATGAGTGGGAGTTTCAACCAACTAATTTATCATGAAAATTTCTAAAAAAAAATAAAAATCGTCAAGCTGAAGTTTCTCATACGCTAAGTAATGGAAGCATAAATTTCTCAAATCCTCATAGCTGAAAAAAGGATAGCATACACATCTTACCAAATCGGAAGCCTCAACTAAAAATGAACATAACAAATTAACAATTAAGAGGTCCTTGGATACAAACATTTGTAAATTACTAAATTCCATGTTTAAGTTTGGTTGTCATGTTTTCATAAGAGAGGTTTTAATGTTCAAAAACTAAATGCATTTTTGAGTTTGAAAATGAAACTTGCAATTCTAAATAACCAAATGAGGGTTAAATCGAGAAAAACTTAAAATGCTAAATAAATATATTAATAAAAATGATTTGTTAAACCAGTTTACCGAATAATAAGAAAATTTGAATATAAGTTTTAAATTAAACATTTGAGGAGGGTGGCCCATTCCAATGTTATGTATTTTTTTTTGATGTATTTATCAATTAATAGTCCACAAGATACTCTCTAACCACTATTTCTTAGTCGAAAGTTGAAGAAATTAGCTGAAAACTGAATAATTGGTTTGTTTTGGTTAAAATCGAGTCAAACCAAATCGTTTGGGCTAGAATTTCAAGTGAACAGATTGTGTACATTTTTTCAAAACATCAATTTTACTGTTTGAGTCAGCTACAACTGTCTTTTTTAAAACAAGTCCACATTCTTATGAAAATGGTGTCCTCCTCACACAAAGAATGAAAATTCTCTAAATTTTTGCCAGTATTATTTTTTAAACTGGACCAAATTGACGATTCATTTGTGAATCAGAAGCATAGATTGGATCGATGATAAAACCATAAAAAAACTTAACCAAAAACTAAATCTGATTGATTGAAAACTGATAAACAATTACACCATATCAAACCAGATTTGTTTGTTAAAACATCTTTTATTTCTTTTATTTTTTAATAAAGTGAAATTTAATGATTTTTTAAACTAAAAGATTTTTTTTGTTTAACAATATCTTAATAAAGGTGAATAACTAATTAATTCGTGATTTAAATTATTAAATTACTAATCTATGCCTAATATTTGAATTATTATAATATTGTAAAATGGAAATGATAAAGAAAATAGATAAATGTTAACAAAATATGAATAAAAATATTATTCATAGTTATTATCTATAGTAATTATCCATTAGTATTATCCAAAACTTCTACAATAATCAGTCACAAATATATCTATTATATAAAGACTCAGTTGAGTCTCACAAGCTTGACACATCAGCATCCAACTTTTTAACACATCAGATTAAAACAAATTATAAGAGAATTAAATAATTAAATTGTACTAATTTCATTTTTAATTGAACACAGAAACCAAAAGAGAAGTGCATATTAATTTATGGTTCATAATGAACTGCAAATTAATTTCCATTTTGGAAGTTGGAAAGATGGAATCTCAAACAATCTCCAATGCTTTCTAATATCGACTCAAAATTCCATAAGTCAATAGGTAAGATTTTTTATTCTTCGTCTCCTCTTTGATTTATGGGTTTTTGAAAGCTGCATTATATTCCTTGTATTGAATTCATTCTGGTTTTGTTTACATAGACATTGATCCATTTTCTTAGTATAAAGGCATATCCACCGATGACAACGCTACTACTGGGACAAAGGGTTGAGACTTGAAGTCTCGGGCAGAAATCAACAAAAACAAGGAGGAACACAACACTGTTTGAGCACAAAGAATAAGTACGACAACATGGAGAAGACACTTGGTGAGACGAGGCAGAAAGTAGAGGATAAGATGGTTTTGAAGGGAGGATTCGAAGTAGAGAATAAGCTCTTATAATTGTTCCCGTTGGGAATTTTCCACTGATTGTTAAGAAAAAACTCATCTCAAAGGAATTTAGCTAATCTCGAACGATTAGGTTCAAGTTATGTTCATTGATTTTTTTAATTTCCTTTAATCTTGATTGATTAGTCAAAGAATACAAGGACATGAGCTGTATTGTTTAAGCAAATCAACGATAAAGCTTCAAGATCAGCTCTTAAAATTCTAAATTCTAATGAAATGTATTTTGAATTTTGGTTGAAAGTCTCTTACTTTATTAGATGTATGATTTGAAGTTTCAGTTATGATATTAAATATGGGATGGTAGCTATAACTTTTCATCAAGAAGGGAAGTTTGAGGGTGGAGCTTGAGACAAAAGTGCCTTAGATATATGCAAACAGTTGATGTCCTTATCCTTTGGTTGCCTAATTGGCTTGTGTCTCATCTGCTCTTTTAGGCTTCTGATCTTCATCTATGATATCCAAGACATGTTTGCAATGGAAGGTAATGCAGAATTTTTTATAAAGGACTTAATTTTTCAAATAAACCTGCAATATGGACTGTGAACATGACGAGTTTATAGGGTTTAATTTCAATACTTGCTCTTTACTTCCAAGTGCACCAAGTCTCTCGACAAAAACCATCTTCTTGACGCTCTTCCTATTTGTAGTGATTAGACATAAGCTGAAGAACCATTAATAAGGTCAGTTGAACATATAGCATTTCAGGTTGCTCAGTTCATCACAAAATAGAGATTTCGTAAACTACAATATCATATTTTTTCCACTTTCACTCTCTCTGTTTTAATCTTTAACACAAAATATATGCGAAAACATATTTCTGAATAATGGAAATGCGTTAAAAATACGATTTGGTGAAGATATTAAATTTGTCTTACAAAAACATATTTTTATCATTAAAAATTAACTAAGAAACAAAAAAAAAACAGGTTGAAAAAAATAATAATGAAGAAATATTTAGTTGGGTGCAAAAATAACAAGTATTACATCTACAAAAAATAATGACTACATTTGTACGAGTTCATATGATATTCATATTACCAAATACAAAAAAATTAGATTAAATTTATAGAAAAATGTCTATTAATAAATTATATTAAAAAAATCACATTTAATGACTATATTTTTACAAATTTGGATGATATTTATATTATAAAAAAATAGGTTAATTTTGTAAAAAAATATAATTTTATAATATATATTAAATCAAACAAAACATCTGCGTGTACACACGGATATTCATCTAGTGTTCCCTAAAAGAACTACTGACTAGTGGGTGTGGGTGTGGGCCTGTTGGGGGTTTCAAGTTTGGTTGTCATGATTTCATTGGGAATGTTTTATTATCTTAATTCTAAGTTCTAAAAATAAATATAGTTTTGAGTTTGAAAATGAAACTTGTAATTATAGATAACTAAATGAGAGTCAAACTGAGAAAAAACTTAAAAAGCTAAATAATTTATGAGAAACTAATATGATAAAACATGTTTCTGAATAATTTGAAAACTTTAGATATAAGTTTTAAATTAACCGTTAAATTGCATAATTGTTTGAGGGAATAACAACACAATAAATAATTGGATACTCTGGATCCACTATTTTCAGTTGAAATGTGACAAACTTAGTTAAAACATAAACAGATTGAGTTATTGGTTTTGTTTTGGTTGAAACCAAACCAAAATAAATCATTTGTATTGAAATCTCAACTGAACAGATTGTGTACGACTTTTTTGAAATATTAGATTTGCTGTTTTGAATTAGCCACAACTGTTTTATTCAAAACAAGTTCCCATTCCTCTTACTAAACATCATGAAAATGGTGTCCTTCTCCACACAAACAATAATAAATTCTCTTGATTTTAGCTAGTATTTTTGAAATTGGACTAGATCGACATGAACTAGGTTCAATTATGAACTGAAAGGATATCTAGATTGAATTGATAATAAAACAAAAAATGACAAACGTTAAAAACTAAATCTGATTGATATAAAAATCTATAATCTATTTTTTTTCTTTTAAAATATAGGTCGTTTTAGAATTTATAATTTTAAAAAATATAAATGTTTGATACGTTTTATTTATTTATAAATAGACCTATTTTTCAGCTTATTAATGAATGTGAACATATCATATATATAGTACATGAATGAGGTGTAAATAAAAAAAAAATTATTTGTTTAATATGTGTGAAAAAACCTAAAACAACTTATGTTTCAAAACAGAGAAAATAATAAACTAAATCAATTTATGTTTGTTTGTTAAAAATTCAAATATCTTTTATTTAATTTTTTAATAAAGAGAAATTTTATGATTTTTGAAAATGTAAAATATTAGATTTCTCTAGCTAAAGAGAACGGAAAAGAAATAATTCGTGATTAAATTATATTTTTAAATTATTAGCATTATTAAACTATGCTTATTATTTGTTTTTTTTAATGAATTTGTAAAATGGAAATGCTTTACTAATTGAACATAATAATTAAAAGATAATTCTAACCGAATATGAATAAAAAATATATTAGAGTATTATCCATACTTGGTAATTATCATTGGTATTATCCGAAAACCTCAGTCAAAGATTTTGTTTACGAGAATCTATCTATTAATAACTGATACTCTTGACCCAGTATAAATACGTGCTATCTCTCGGTCACTTCTCACAACAAAATCTCTCAATCCTTTTTTTGTTCTCTCTTGATAGATCTTTCACCCTTCAAATTTAGCGTTTTTAACAATGGAGTTGGACCTTTCACCAAAGTTGCCGAAGAAGGTGTACGGAGGAGACGGTGGTTCGTACTTTGCATGGTGCCCTGAAGAATTGCCGATGCTCCGTGATGGCAACATCGGAGCCGCTAAGCTCGCTCTCGAAAAGTATGGCTTTGCTCTTCCTCGTTACTCTGATTCCTCCAAGGTCGCTTATGTTCTACAAGGTTCGTTCTTTCCTCTTCATACTTTTAGATCTCCTCTTTGATGACTGCACTCTCACTCTTTTGGGGTTTACTATCCAAAGTTTGTAACTTTATTGCACCCCATCTGTTTTTGTTTAATGGGTTTGATCGATTTCACAAAATTTTGTGTTTATTTGTATAGATCGGTTCTTGATTACCCGATTATCTTAGTTTTTTTTTAAGTCTCTGTCCATGTATTCGGTTATGATGATCTGAGATATCATAAATCATTTTGATAAACCTTAAAATGTATGTAGATCTTCCCTTTGATCACTTCACTCTCTATTTGATGTTTTCTCCAAATTTTATAACTTTATTGCGATTCATATGTTTTTGTTTAGTGGGTTTGATTAGTTTCACAAATTTTTATGTTTGTCTTGGTCATCATAGTATAACACAAACCAGTTTCCTCAAAAGATCTGATTTTTGTATGAGTTTGGTAATTAAACTACTATATTCTGCGATTTGAGGATTATAAAACTGTGATCTAGCCAGTTATCACGAATGATCTGAGATTTAAGGAATTAAAAAGAACCCTTTTTTTAAACAATTTTCAGGAGCTGGAACAGCTGGAATCGTTCTCCCTGAGAAAGAGGAGAAAGTGATTGAAATCAAGAAAGGAGATTCCATCGCTTTACCTTTTGGTGTTGTGACATGGTGGTTCAACAATCAAGACACTGAGCTTGTCATTCTCTTCCTCGGTGAGACACACAAAGGTCACAAAGCAGGACAGTTCACTGACTTCTACTTAACCGGATCAAACGGAATCTTCACTGGATTCTCAACCGAGTTTGTAGGCAGAGCTTGGGATCTCGACGAGACCACGGTGAAGAAGCTTGTCGGGTCTCAAACCGGTAACGGAATCGTGAAGGTTGATGCGAGCTTGAAAATGCCTTCACCTAGGAAAGGTGATAGAGAAGGGTTTGTGTTGAACTGCTTAGAGGCTCCTCTTGATGTTGATATCAAGAATGGAGGAAGAGTTGTTGTGTTGAACACAAAGAACCTTCCTTTGGTTGGTGAAGTTGGGTTTGGAGCTGATCTTGTGAGGATCGATGGACACTCGATGTGTTCTCCTGGTTTCTCTTGTGACTCTGCTCTTCAGGTGACTTACATTGTTGGTGGAAGTGGTCGTGTTCAGATCGTTGGAGCTGATGGGAAGAGAGTTCTTGAGACTCATGTGAAAGCTGGTGCTTTGTTCATTGTTCCTAGGTTCTTTGTTGTGTCAAAGATTGCTGATTCTGATGGCTTGTCTTGGTTCTCCATTGTCACCACTCCTGAGTAAGATTTTCTTCTTTTTTGGCTTATATGTTTTTGGATTGATTAAAGGAAGTTACTTGACATGTTTTTGAATGTTTTTTGGCAGTCCGATATTCACACATATGGCGGGGAAGACATCGGTGTGGAAGGCATTGTCTCCGGAGGTTTTGCAGGCGGCGTTTAAGGTGACTCCGGAGGTGGAGAAGGCTTTCCGATCTAAGAGGACTTCTGATGCTATTTTCTTCCCTCCTCCCAACTAAGAAAAATGAAGGAATAAAGAAAGGAAGATTTGGTGGTTTATTTAGTTTGGTTTGCGTGGTTTTTATTAGCCAGGCTTATGGCTTTTCTTTATTTTCTTTTAGGTTTTATGAACTACTGGTTTCTTCTCTTTGTTATGTTTCGTAATGAATAAGAAAGGATGACAAAACTTATTTTAATTGGTTCTTCCTATTTTGTTTTGCATCCATATAAGATCTATTTGATCTAACAAATTAGCTAAAAATACACTTAGCAAATCTAAAATTGTTAGATCACTTGTTTGAGCGAGTAGAATAAATTAGTATATTAATTATTTCAAATGAAAAATTTAAATTAGTAAATTTATTACTTGCACTTATTTAATCATCTATCACAACCAAATAAAATCTACTCATAAGGATAATAACCATTTGATCTAACAAATTAGCGAAATATCCTTAGCAATAAATTAGTATATTAACTAATCAAATGAGAAACTTAAATTAGTAAATTAATTACTTGCATATTAATCTCGATATAAAAAACTACTCTAAATTTCATTTAAGTTTTGAATTATGTTTGGTTAATGTATTTTTCTGTCTACTAATATCATACTTCAGTATTATTTGATGTTTAAGGTTTTTACACACAGATTAAAAATTTATTTAATTTTTTTTTTTCTATACTAAAAATATTATTTATAATTCATTTAAATATTATTCAACCAATAAGAATACAATCGGCAGAATATAAAAGATCAAATTCAATAAAAATTCATTAAATTTTGCATTGAAAAGTGAGAAAATCAAATAATTTTGAACGAAAAAAACTTCTTAAAACATCAAATAATTCTGAACAGATAGAGTATGTATATACTTATTTGTGTAGTGATTTATTTACGTGTCGCGATTTACTTACGTGTCGCGCTCAGAGCGAGTTTCAGAGTTTTTCGTTTACGTGTCAGCTCTAAAATGAGTTTTGGCTGCAAAAAGACATTTTAACCATATTTACCGATTATGTGTCATTTTTTATTGGTTATTATCTGCTGATGTGTCAAAAATAACTTAAAACAAACCGGTATAAATTATTATGGTTTAATGCTTAATTTCGCTGTAAAATTAAACCGTTTTTGAAATTATATATAACTGAAATTTATAAAATAATTAACCAAAAATGTTTTTATATCTATATACTTATGTGTGTAGTGATTTGCTTACGTGTCACGCTCAGAGCGAGTTTCAGAGTCTTTCGCTTACGTGTCAGCTCTAGAATGAGTTTCGGCTGCAAAAAGACATTTTAACCCTATTTACTGATTATGTGTCATTTTTTTATTGGTTATTATCTGCTGATGTGTCAAAATAACTTAAAACAAATCGGTATAAATTATTATGGTTTAATGCTTAATTTTGGTGTAAAATTAAATCGTTATTGAAATTATATATAACCGAAATTTATAAAATAATTAACCAAAAAAGTTTTTATATTAAAAAAATTTCATAAAACATTTTTTTAAATGTTTACCATTTTTTATGTTAACAAACTTTAAATAAAATCTAACAAAAATGTCAATTTCTTATAATGTAGTATAAATATCAATCACTATTCTCTAATTCTCTCATAACTTTCAAAATTGTCTAATATCTTCCTTCTTCTTCATTCTAACTAAAAACTCATGAAGACATCAGGTAAACATATACTAATGTTTTTCTAAAAAAGTATTAACATATACTTTATACCTTATAAAACTCATATACATATCGTTCTATTTTTGTAGCTGTAAACAACCCTTCAGACCCTACAATAACTACGTTCGACGAAAACCAATTTTCAAGCTGGCTCCAATGTAATTCTAATCACCCTGAAGTTTACTGAAAGTTTGCTTCTCAGTGGATCTGGGATCAAAGAAAAAGCCAATGGAAACCATGTTTCATTGATGATGATGCTGAGTACTTTGAAGTTTTTTTAGAGGCAAGCCACTGGAATACTCCGTTATGTCTTCTAAAGGCTTACTTAACTCTGTTAAATTGTGATGCTATGATGAATCCTTTACGTGTTTGGAGATTTATCTGTCGTTTTTTAATTCAATAAGATGCATGATGCCTCATGATTTCTCTTTCTATTATATTTAATTTTAAAAAATTTATGTGTTTTTGTTCTTAAGGATTATTAATTTTGGGAATTTTCTTATTAAACATATCTATTCTACATTGTTATTATACGCATTCTTTTGTATTGCTCAATATTTATTTCATTTGTGATGATGATGAGGAGGAATATGTTGAAGGTGATAGTGAAGAAGAGGAATATTGTTGAAGGTGATTCAACATAGATTTTACATCTTGGAACCAAGCCAATTTTAGAGCCAATTCTTGTGATGATGGAAGTACTGATAGTGAGGATGATTGTGATGGTGATGGTGACGATGAAACAAATGATTCTGATGGTGATGAAGAGGATGTAGATTATGCTCCTTCTAACAGTGACGATGATGTTCATATATCCAATACAGGTTTATCTTCATCAGAAAAAAACTGTTACTGTTGATCATCCTTTACTTAGGACACAGGTCTCGGATTGTGTACAAGAAAAAAACAATGAGGGTTATTTGGAACCTACTATGAAGCCTATTGGATCTGATCCAATTGTTTTTGGTGTTTCCTGTTTAACACCTCGGTGGTATGAGACAACTGTTTTCGTGAAGATACTTCGTGTTTGGACCCAGTCTATGCCCAACTCTGAAAAAAAATTGGCTTCCATTTTTTGTGATGAACATGTTTGATATGTAAATTAAAATTTACCACCTTCTTTGGCTTTGATTTATTTACTACTTGAATCCTCATACTTCATTTCTATTATTCGTGCAGGGTTCTAAAATTGAAGGTTTGGTCTATGCTCCAAATTATGACTTCTTTTCAAAGAGGTTATTTAAAGAAAATTGGATTACAATTCAAAATTTCGAGGTTATTCCTGTTACTGGGTGCTTTTGAGCTACTAACCATTATCAAAGATTCTTTTCCAAAGTAATACCATCATACAAAAGGAAGATTTGCCTTGCAATCAGAACTTCTTTTCTTTCATCGATTTCCAAACAATTAAAAACGACATTTATTCAAATGATTACTTACAAGGTTAGTGTATAGAAAAATAAATATTATTTACTATATTATTATACTGTTTCAGAAAACCATATAACTCATTATTTTTTCTCAATACAAGATTAATTGGAGAAGTGATTAATGTTGGGAAATTCAACGCATGGGAAGGATATGCTTCATACAATATAAAACATACCAGTGGTTACAGCGAAGATGAGACTATCACATTTGATCTTAGAGATTCAAGGTAGGTGATAGTGCTAAAGAAAAAAACAAAAATTTAATATACATTCTATTCGTTACTGATTGTTGCTTATTTATTTTCATATTTTATTTTTCTGTTTCAAACAGTTGACTTTCCCGTGCCTTGCGCGGACTAATATAATTTTTCATTTGATTGTTTAAAAATCTAATAATAGTTTAGATTCATTTATTTTTTTATTCTTTATTGATGAGTATATTTGTTTATTAAATTTTCTTGCATTTTAATGTTTGAAAACATGATCGTGAAAATAATACAAAATAATATTTGTTTTGGCTTGGTTGATCAAATGGAAACATTGGTTTGCATGAATGTCAGCATTGGTTTAGAAACATTGGTTTAATGCTTCATTACATTATAAATCAAACTATTTTTCAAATTTAATAAAACCGATATTTAGTAAACCCTAACAAACCCTAATAACATTCGGTATTTACTAAATGCAGAAATAGAATGCTTAAGCTCTATCATATGGAACAAACTGAACAATAAATATAATACCAAATTACTCCACGAAACTCGAAGGTTAATATTCAGGAAGTGAAGCGATTCAATGCATTAAGAATGGTGTGGGGATTATCACAAGTCCTTTCACTCGAAATATTCAATGACCCTAAAAATGGATATATCTTCGAGAGAGAACAATGTGAGTTTGGTGTTGATGTGATGGTTGCTTCGCCTTTTGCCAATTGGGAAGTCATTTCTTTCGATGAAAAGCTACCTTTCCCCAAGTTCTCCTAGGGTGTTAAAGATTTCGTGGTGCTTAAAGAGAATCATTATGTATCAGATAGCTTTTTAATGGGAGGAAGAAAATGGTGAGTCTAAAGTATTTTCTACATATCATGCATATATGTATTTGTTCAGCAGTGCTAACAGGTACACTGTAATATTCTCTACGGCAATAAAGTTGTATCCCAAGGGATATTCGAGAGCAGTGCTAACAAGTACATCATATGAATCTATACACACCGATCTCTATAAACCTATACACCTTCCGATCTAAAATTCACTCGCCAAGGTCAAGTATCCTCACATAATATTTTGCTCTGTATAGCCAAGTATCCTCAATTCTGGATTAAATCGGTGATGATTCATCACTATATTTTCATTTTGTTTGTTCTTTATAGTATTAAATGGATTTGGTTCATGTTGTTTATAAAAATATTTATGTTATCATTTTATTTTTGATCGTGCCTCTTGGGTTACAAATTTTGGTTTTGGTCGTTGTAAAGATATTGAGACCAATTTTAAAACTGAAACAGAAAAATGATGTTTCTTGTGTGATTATTATTTGATCTTTTTTACAATAATTTTGCTTGTGCTTTACAAAATATCCTCTATTACACTTGCAGTAGTTTTCTTTTCTCTTTTCTACTTGTGCGGTAAGCTTGGCTTTACTTGAGCCACTTAAGCATCTAGCCGAGAATCCAGCTTTAACTTTAGAGATACAAATAATTTACTGTTTCCATAGTCGTGATTTTTCCTTTAGTATTGTCTACTTACTTCTATAAACTATTAATCGATATGTTTAGATCTTATGGCCTAAAAGTTACTGATTGACTGATCATTTTGTGTATATAAGATGGTTCAATTTCATCTGACAAAAGAACTTAGTGGAGGCGATAAGATATCACACGATGGAAATTAAGATGTGATGGCCTTAATCTCAAGGATAGTTTGCTTCGCAAACTCAGAAGCCGTATCAGTTCTTTAAAGTTAGATTTATTAAAGAAAAAGAAGAAAAGAAAGCTACAGAGAGAAGTTTTACTCTGGTGGTGGAATGTTCATTACAAATTTACAAGTACCTTTATCCTACTAAAAGGCCAAAACACACTATGTTCATCGAGCCAACCATAATTACAATAATGGGAGTTAATCGTTAACGTCGTCGTCTCCGCTACGAACACCACCTCCACTTCAAACATCTCGGTTCCTTTCACCTTTAACTATGGAGTGTTCCTCTGCTTTCTCTTCTTCATGTTCCTGCAGTTTTTGAAAAAATAGAGTATTAATCAATGTTTGTTCATCCTTTATACTTCGAATTACAGCGTATGTGTTTCTCTATCTACATGTCTCTAAAGATAAGCTTTTGTTTAAAAGTGGTTTAGTTTAGTGACTTTTTATGACTCCAGAATATATACTTCAAGAGAGAAAAAGTAGGAGACGACACTTATGCAGAAGATAGTGCAATCAAAGAGTATTGTAATAACAGAGAATGAATTTAAGACATGAGGACGTCAGAAGATGAAGAAGCCTCTCGAGGGGAAACAATTTAATCATTTTACCTTTTGGTTCAAGTCACATATTTCGTTTCTTAATACATTTGGTGGCTCGTGGTTTTTTGTGTGGATTCTGCATGATGATGAAATCAAACTGAGAAGGAAATTACTTCGTCTAAAGCAGTTCAGTGTTGATGTTGCTGCTGCTCATTGCGAACTTGATTCTTTGTTTCTAAACTTTATTAAATCACACATAAGGAACCAATCACGTCTTTCTTATGGATTTCTCTTTAAATTATTCATGGAGATTGTACTAAATATAATCATTTCACTTGTGGTATTTTTTTAAAATATGGATAAAATATTATATGTTCGTATTTGATGGTTTTGATAAGGTTGTCAACCATATAAAATAATATATTATATGTTAATAAATATTTCAAAAATACACAAGATTAATATTGAATATTATTTTTGCACATATTTATAATAAAAGTAAATGTTGATTTATTGATCTATTGTGACGATAATACATATATAAAACATCTAAATATTACATAAATTTATAAATTTCAGTTACATTTTGTATATGCTATGGGACTCATACTTTCTAACTATGAAAATTTAGGGATTCTAATAATTTCTATTTATTGTATGATCCACATGATAACAAAAAAAAATCGACAAATCACAGAGAACAAATAAATTCTTTTGTTGCTATTATATAAGGAGCAACTGTGGATAAAATTATAAATTGAGTTTCATACGAAAACAAATAAAAAAATTTACATAGAAAACATTGATAATATATTAAAAAAAATTGGCTTATGCAGCTGATATTTATTTTGAGAAAAATTTTAATACTATGAATCTTTGATCCTATCAAATTCCAACTCAACGGAGCCAAAAGAAATGTTGAAACACCAACCTTAAAATAACGTCATGGTTTCTAACTCTCTTTTCCTCTACATAGTTTTTTAAAATGATTACCAAAATAACCTCTAAAACTATAAAGAATCAGAATCGATCTGCAAAATATGTATGTGGAGTTTGTAAGTTATGATGGAGGAAATTTTTAAAAGATCATATCAATTCGTTTTTATTTGAAAGTATCAATGAGATTATAATGGATATGGTGAAAAATTGCATTATTAAATGGCACACTTGAATTAAACTTTATCGATGGATTACATTTTATTTGTGAATAATTATCAATTTTAATTTTAATTTTTTAAAAAATTTATTCAGATTTCTAATTTAGTATAAATAAATAAAAACAATATAAATATAATAACATATAATTATTAAATTATGTTTTTAATTCTAACGTTTGATTTACGTACCGGGCACATTAGCTAGTTATATTATTATTTTTAAAATGATCTAAACGTGAATATCCTTATATCTGGTGAACATTATCCGCAAAAGATATATGAATTATCTACACAGTCAAATGTATCTAAGATTACTGTTGCTGAAAATAAGGACCTAGTCATTTATCCTTTATTAAAGACAGTCAAAGGTAAAAAAGAAAAAAAAAACAAAATTTAGTCATTTATCCATCCATATTGAAGACATTCAATGGCAAATTTCGTAATCCTTTTTTTCCTTTTTGGTCTAAGGGAAATATCGTAATTTATGTATTATGACCATGAATTTACAGATGTGGTAACTTCAGGAAAAAAAATAGACGTATTTTCTAGGACGACCATTTAGGATTTGGTAAACGAGTCAAACCAAAATGCTCAAAATTGTACGCCTTATTACAAACCGGCTGTTTCGGTTTAGGGTTTAAACATATGTTTTCGTAACCGGGACTTGAAGATCGTGGAACCGGAGAGCACTTTACTCTTTTCTTCTCTCGTCCCTCAATTGCGCAATTCGATGCCGTCGACGAATTTCTCAGTCTCGTCGACGATCGAAACGGCCGGTGTTGAGAAAACCCTCTTACTAACTTTAATTTTTAGCATTTCGGGATTTTCCCCTTAATGATTGTTTCGTTTGATTGTGTTTGTTCTTCGAATCACCTTCAGCACAATTTGCTCAGCGAGATGTAATAAAGAGAATCCTTTTTTTCCTGATGGATCACTTGATATGCGATTTCTGTGATTCGGTTTTTATTCAATCTTATAATCAAAGGGTTGGTTTGCTAAACGGAGTTTCGGTAAGGTGTGCCACAAGGTGTTCGACGAAATGCGTGAGAGAGGAAAATTGCAATCAACCAACGATCGTGACTTACAATATCTTTACTGGGTTCTTATGCAGAAACGATGATCTGGGCAAAGTCAAGATGTGACCTTTTCATGGTATGATCGAGTCTGCCCTCAATATTTATCCTCGTTAAGCTTAAAAGAGTTTGAAATGCTTTGATCTTTGTGTAGTTTACATTAAACCTGCGAAATTTGACAAATTAATATTCAAATCTTGTGGAGAAGTATAGCTGATATGTTTTCCTTTCTCCAAAACCAAACCACCACAGATAATGGAAAAAGCTATTACCTGCTCCATTTCATCAACTCCATCTTCTTCTATTAACAATCTCACTTTCTTTATTCACTCTGCTATATATATTGCTCTGTCAGAATCAGCTTCTATCATTCAAACAACAATCTTTGCATTTCTGATCATCCTTCTTGCTCAATGGCAGGTCAAAAGATACTCTCTTTCCTGGTTATAGCTCTCGTCGTTACTTTTGCAGCTGCTGCTCGGCTTCTTGATGAAGAAGATACATTCCCTGCCACAACCACCCCTGGCTCTGCCTCAGCTGCTGGATCAGGCCCCTTTCCTGGTCCTTTACCAGCTTCTGGCTCAGGTTCTGCGGGAACTGGCTCGGGTTCTGCTGGAACCGGTTTTGGTGCAGGAACTGGATCAGTACGATCAAGTGGTTCAGGTCCTGCTGCAACCGGTCTCGGTGTAGGTACAGGGTCAATACCATCAAGTGGTTCAGGTTCTGGTCCTCTACCAATCGCCGGTTCTGTTCCTGGTCCTTTACCGGTTGGTGGTCCAGGTTCCTTGCCTACCATTGGTCCCGGTCCTTTACCAGCTGCAGGTTCTGGTTCTTTACCGGGTGGTGGTGGTGGTTCAGCCACCGGTCAAGGTGTTGGCGGTGGTGCCGGTCCAGGTGTTGACGGTGGTGCTGGTTCAGGAGTTGGTGGTAGTGCCGGTTCAGGTGTTGGTGGTGGTGCCGGTACAGGTGTTGGCGGTGGTGCTGGTTCAGGTGTTGGTGGTGGTGCTGGTCCGGCTCTTGGTGGTGGTGCAGGTCCTGACCACGCATTGGTATTCTTTATGCACGATATACTCGGCGGTTCAAACCCAACAGCAAGAGCCGTAACCGGAGTCGTAGCAAACCCGGCTTTAAGCGGCCAACTCCCATTCGCTAAACCAAACGGTGCAAACCTTCCATTAACCAACGGAGTTCCATCGAACAACAACAACAACGGAATAGTCAACAACAACAACGTCCCTCTCCTCGTCGGACTCGGCGGAACAACGGCCAACATTCTCCAAAACAACGGAAACAACGGCAACAACAACCTCTTAAACGGTCTTCCCGTTGCTAATGGCGGTCAGTTACCTAGCGGTTCTGCTCTTCAGATGCTAATGTTCGGGACAATGACAGTGATCGACGATGAACTAACCGAAGGACACGAGCTCGGGTCTGGTTTGCTCGGGAAAGCGCAAGGGTACTATGTGGCGAGTGCGGTTGATGGTACTAGCCAGACGATGGCGTTTACTGCGATGTTTGAGAGTGGAGGTTATGAAGATAGTATAAGTTTCTTTGGAGTTCATAGAACAGCTGCTTCGGAATCGCATTTAGGAGTTATGGGAGGTACAGGGAAGTATGTAAATGCGAGAGGTTTTGCGATTGTGAAGACGTTTACGGGATCTAGTGGGACGCTGCAGCAGCAACCACATCAGTTTACTGATGGGCTTGAGACTGTTCTGCAGTGTACTGTTTATCTTTCTTACTAGTTTTATCTTGTTCTTGTTCTTCTGTTTGGGGATGTTTGGTGTGTGGAATGTATAATTTGTAATCTAAATGTGAAAGAGTTGTGTAAGCTTTGTATTTACTTTTGTTTTTGTGTCTGAAATCTACAGATTTGTTTGTATCAACTTATGGTTTAGATCAAAATTTATTCAAGTTCCTTTGTTGCTGATTCTAGTTTATGGTTCGGTTATGTTTTCTGGTTTTTTTTCAGTTTACATTTGAAAACGATTTAAATCGGATACACTCCATTCGGTTTACTATGGTTTCGGTTTATGTTTTAATCGTTTTGTTTTGCTGTGTTAATGTTTTGGTATGGTTTCGATTCGGTTTATGTTTTAAACATGACTTTGCATCCCTAAAATTTCATTAATCCCTGTCACAGTGTCACATATGGATGGAAGTTTTGAGCAAAGTTTGTTGTGGGCTTACATATGGTCCTAAAGCGTACCACAAGGCCTAATAACTCTCATTGTAGGAAAGAAATTAAATGAGCTTTTCATAAGCCGGTTTCACATTTTGGCATTTTGGCAAATTAGTGTCGTTTTGAGATCTGTGCACTAGAATACACTACAAAACCGGTTTCACAATTCCATATCGAGTGATATTAAAATACATTACAAAATCGGTTTCACAATTATCTATCGAGTGATTAAAAGGTATTCTTCGTTTATATAAGTTTAAATTACATTACAAAACCGGTTTCAAAATTCCATATCGAGTGATACTAAAATACATTACAAACCGGTTTCAAATTCTGGCAAAAGAGTGTATTTCAAATAAAACGAGGTGTGTGTGTGTGTTGACAATTAATAAAGGAAAATTATAGAAAAACTCTTCTTCCCTTTCACTTTGTTTTGGGATCGTAATTCGTTTATATTAAGACACTTATTAAATAATAATAAAATAAATAAATTGAAACAACGAAATGATAAAAGATAGAGATAATGTCAAACGGAATTCACTTGTTGTGTGTCTCAAATGAAGCAAAGCATGTCATGTTATAAAAGTGACATAATGGTGTTCTATCATCAGTTGCCGTCAATGCAGATTTGCTTGGTGGGAAACGTGAAAGAAGTATCATAATGATGAGATTTGCATGGTGGAAACTGTGAACGAAGTTTTATAGATAAAATAGTTTTAAGAATTAGAGAAAAACCCCAAAAAATACACCAATTATATAAAATTCGGAAGAAAAATATACAAACTATTTTGACTCCCTAAAAAATACATGAATTATTAATTGTTGTATATTTAATATTCAAATTATTCATCACTTGTTCTTTAATATGTAAACTATTAAATTTCGTGTATCTTACACAATTTTTATATGAAAATACAGTTTTACTTTCTTTTAATTTCAAAATTCGATTTTCCTCTTTAATTATTTATTTTTTATCAGAAATTCTTTATTTTATTTAATAATATATTTTTTTTTAAAACAAAAACAAAAAAAAATATCCTTCGTCTTTCTCCTCCGTCGAAACCGCTTCTTCTTCCCTCTCCTCCTTCAGATCCATCAACAATTGAGACCATATCTCTCACTATTTTCTACTCTCTTCCAAATGGATCTTCTAAATTTGCCTTCCATTTCTTCTTCTTCGCCACCACACCATCGAATCTCCTCTCCAGCTTCCCACTTGCAACGAATTCGACCGGTCATGCACCCGCGACAGGCTATATTTGTTTCTCGACATAATTGACAACGAGATTATGTCCAATCCGAAAGAATTTAGTTTTTTCTTCGTAGAGAAACTGGGATTATGGATCTGATGAGTGGCAGAGCTAAAATCGAGTTTCTGCAAGACGAAATCACGGTTGTGATTCGGAGCCTACGGAGTCGGTGATTCACGAGTTTTTATCTTTCACACATTATACCATGTTTTTGTTATTCGGGTTTGAAGATGAATCAGAGTAAAGGAATCGACAACACGAAGAAGCAATTGGTAAGGTTTCATTGCGATTTGCGACCGGAGCTTTCATATCGGCAGTTCAATTTACATGAACGCCACCGTAAACAACCCGTTATTCACTCATGTTCTTCTTTGCCAACTGTATTTCGTCGTCGGAGATTCCGAATCAGCGTAGCGTATTTGTTGAAGCCAGTGACGACCAGATCAATATTCCATCAATACGTCTAAATTAATCTATTTTTATTTTATAAACTATTAATTTTTTCTAAACAATATAAATTGAATTTAAAAAATAAAGGAGGATAAAGTTAGATTTTTATAATATAAATATTGTCAAAACGTGTAAAATATACGAAATTTAATAGTTCGTGTATTAAAGAAAAAGTGATGAATAATTTGCGTATTAAATATACAACGATTAATAGTTTATGTATTATTTAGGGAGTCAAAATAATTTGTGTATTTTTCTTCCAAATTTTTAATAATTGGTGTATTTTTCGGATTTTTTCCCTAAGAATTATGTAGATGTATATTCTGTACATAAACTACGTTAAATTTGTACTTCCGATTTAGGTTCAAATTTCTAACCATTTTAATTAATTTAGAATTGTTTATAAAAATTATCGATATATATATATATATATATTAAGTTATACAAAATTAATTTCTAGAACAAAACTATAAAAACTATAGAAATTTGAAATATTAGATGATAATAACTATAGAACTTCGTTGTTTACAGTTTACAATTATTATTTCTACTGTTTTAGTAAGAATAAAATATTTACAATTTCATTGGTGTAAATAAGACTTTACTAGTTAGTTAAGTTTAGTCCACATGATTATTCTTTTAGTTTTTTATTTGGCTAAAGAAATCCCACATGATTTTTGTTTTGTTATAGATAATATTTTGTCTTTAAGATTAAATATGCATATTTCTTTGAGGAAACGCCGACTCAACGTACCAAATTTCTCTAAAATATCGTATAAGATATTTATTTTTTCTCAGCTTTTGGCTTTTAAATCTTTCCGGCCGCCTAAAGAGTTTTTAGTCTATAAGTTTTTTTTTTTGTTTGGTCGAAAGTTTTTAGTCTAAAGTTATGCACAATTTCCACAAGAAAAGGACCTAAACAATACTGATGAATTAAAAAGCGATTTATACACTGATCATGGGTTTTAGTTTTTATTTGTGGTATTGCACTTTTGTAAAATCTTAAAACCCCAATAAATTTTCAATACGAAGAGCCTTTAACTAAACAAAAATATGTATCATTGATGTACTCTTAATAAGACTGGACGTATATCATCTACTCTTGCACCATTTTTGTGGAATAAAATTTCATCAGTTTTTTTAATCAACACATTACTACGTCGATTTTATACGTTTCCATCGCTAAGAGAGCCATATGTGACCGAATTGAACCATGCCCTAGCAGTATCTCCAAAACTTGGCTTTTGATCGACACAAAAAAAGCCACGTACGTTTGAAGTATCACTAAGCAAGCTAGCATTCATTAAAACATGTCATTTCATATTGTGTCGTTATATTTAGCCAAATACGACCCACCGTGAATATGATTGAAACCGGCACATGTCCCTACGACACCATATAAAAAGATAACTTTGATCATAATTTGTATTTAAATGTTTTGCTTTTTATTGTTTATGAAACTATATAATATCGGTAGCACGCCAGACATACAATGGTCCTCATGTTTTGCATCCCCATTATTCACCCTTTTTCTCATTTTTCTCCGATCCCTACAAATATGCAGGGCACGTGTCTATACAAATATCTGTATATGATTATATTCTCCATATAATATCAAGCGAGCAATATAAAGTTGAAAGCAATAATCCAAACGAAAACATCCTCTAATATTTCGTATGGCCGGTTTATAAATAAACTGTATATGGTGCGTAGGTCATATTTGGTAATCATTAATCAGCATCAGAACCTATTTAAAATTTAAATACGCTATCCATAAGAAAGTATATTTGAAATCTGGTTTTAACATTGAAAACAAAAGGAATTAGTCAAAGATATGCCAAATAAAATTTTTAATCATTCATTCAATACAGAAATAGAAGGTGTGAGCATAAATCGCTTTTCAGATAGTTAGAGCCTCAATCAAATATATCACAAGAAAGCTTAAAATATGAGCAGCTTTTCGATTATACGAGATGACTTGGAGATCCGATAGTAGGAAGAAAAATACTAAGCTCCTCAAATACTCTTTTACAAAATGAAAATTTTTTTAACAGAGATGCACATATATTATATGAATAAGGTTTATCGTATGTAAATATTGTGTAGATCATGATTCGTTTATGTGACATGCGCTTTGTAAACATCGGTAAAATTTCATTAAGAAAATGAAAGTTGATTAAATGTCTTAAAATAAAAGCCACATGTTTCAAACATATGTATGTAAACTATTACATCACCATAAATCTTATTATTACATTGGTACTAGTACGACATGACAAATGTCAAATAACCATATCTTTTAGACTCAATTACAAAAGAAAAAAAAAAACTAAGATTTGAGGAGGGAATGATTAGGAATGTGAGGAAATGAAGGAGAAGAAGTAGAAGAAGGCCAAAGCTGAGCAGATTTGACCTTGGAGATGCTTTCTACTACTCCCAAAGGTGTTACTTTTCCGACCACCGTCACCTTCTTTGTCGCTATATCAATGGTGTATGACGTCACCCCTGTTAATTTTGTTCAACAACTATAATTAATTTATCATATCCATATATTCTCTTCATTAAAATTTTCTTGATTTAATATTGAAATTTCCTTTTAAAAGGAAACAAGTTGTTGCTCAGAGGCATCCGATGATCAGGAAAAGTCAAAACACTAACCTATAAAGCTCCTAACCAATATCCGTTTTAGTATATTTATGTTTGCTAAAATTAGACAATATCTTACATATATGGTCATCTATCCGTTGAATATCTTCATTCGAGTTGTATATATAAATGTTTTGGTTATGTTTGATATGATACTTTAGTCTTGTAGAATGAAGAAGAGACTCTTTAGTACCTTCCATTTTGGAGATATGCTTTCTAACCTTCCCTTCACATCCCTTGCAATGGATCGACACCCTCAAAACCACAACCTACCAAAAATAAATAAATAGATCAACATCATATTACTAAATTAAGTAAAAACAAGTAGAATGAAACATCATATCAATTAAAACAAATAAAACCAAATGGTATATATTTGCATATACATTCAAAGATATCTATATATCATATGAAATATAAATTTACCTGACCAAACCAAATCAGAAAATGTAAATTAATATCATAAATACTTTGGGACCAAGAAGGCATGTAACATAGTAGTTTGTGCTAGTGTTTTTTTTTTTTCTGTCACCACCCAAATTCAAATTCGGTAAAATAATCATGTTATAAAGAAAAAGCATGAATATTTTGGCTAAAGAAGAAGAATCAAACCTGATCATCAGTGGATGGAGCCGGCGATGAAACGTTGGTTACAGAAGACGAGGAAGACGAGGACGAGGAAGAAGAAGAAGAAGAAGAAGTGACGTTGCGGTCACGGAAAATGACCAAATCCTTAGAACGATCCGATGATGATAACCAGAGGTCCTTATCACCTTCTTTAAAAGACTTATGATCCTTTAGAAGATACCTCGACGATAATGAGCCATGCAGAGAACTGCTCGATCTTTTCAAGTCGCTTACGTCAGCTGAGCTTTTCCGGCGAAGTTGAAAGTCGCCGCCGTGAGGTGAAGTGATCTTCCGGCGAAACCCACTTGACGACTCAAAAGAGTTTCTGCAGCTCATGGTCGGACGAGGAATAGGAATAAAAGGCATTTCTGAAGTGAAACATGGGACGGTTTTGTTCTTATTGTTATTAGGGTTTTGTCTCCGGCGGTGGCTTTCGACGGATCTACGACCTCCGGTGACTTCTCCGTCGTGGTGAAGTGTAGTTGGTCGTACGGCGGTTGATGCCGGAGAAGAACAGAAAATATCACTTATTTTCATTCTCTCTTTTTCTCTCTCTATCTCTCTTATTCACTTTCTCACTACAACAGTCACACTTTCTGTCTGTTGATTTTAAGAGAAGAATGGTCGTGTGATTAAGCGACTAATTGCTGCTACTAATAAAGGTTTTAAAGAGGAGTGTTACGACTTACGAATCATTTATTATGTAATTGTTTTTATATTTGAAATGAGATATTATTACAGAATGGGGTCCCATGCATAAGAAGGAGTGTGTGGAAAGCATACTTTGGATCGATCTAGATTCTAGATTGATGATTCTGCACCTTCTAATTTGCCATTTTACTTTCGTTTGATTTAATATTCAAAAAGAGAAATTGAGATATTTAATACGCTGCTTAAAGCTCGTTCTAGTTTCTAAGATTAGTTTGCTTTTTCCATCTGGACTAATCAAAATAAAACACAAATACATGATAAATTTCTGCATTACAGCATATTTTAAATATTTTCTCAATAATACTAGTATGATTTTTTAAGTTTTCTTTAAGAAAACAGACCACAAGTTTTATGATAAAAGCTTTGAAAAGCTTATGATATATTTGTTTACAAATGAATGCAGCATTTTTCCTAGATTTATAGGAACAATTCTCAAATTTGTTTGCAATATTCTTTATTTAAAAAGAATATATTATGCTATTTCTGAAAAGTAAAAACTAATTTTGTCTGGGAAAGATGACAACACTGAATGACATTATGAAAGTAGCTAGAACTATTTTCATTATGCTATTTCCTAAATGTGTGTGTCTGTGTGTGTGTGTCATATGGAGATGTTAGTGAACCTTCTTAGAGGCAAGGAGGCTAACGTTGCGATCTCATTTCTAATAACAGCTTTTAAGACTCGAATCTTTGTTGCCAAAGTGGCTATTTTTATAGACATGAAAAATTAACACATGCAGATTAGCATTTTGATCAATATTATATATTACTATTATTATATAATGTTGAAGACCAATGGAATTGTACATCGTATATTCCCACTAAGTACTAGTGTCTCGATGTGGGGACAAATAAAATTCTGAAAAAGCTGAGGTTCAATTTTTGCTAGAATGATTACTATCACTAGCTAATAACATGCATATATAACACTTTGAACCTAGCCACTAATTTCATAATTGAAATATAACTACTGGGTATAGAATATACTAACTGTGACTAAAGTTACTTCTATAATTGCTTATCAGATGGCAGTGATCTATACATGCGATTACCAAATGTTTGAGATTTCCCATAAGTTCTTTTGATTGGACTTTCGGAAACCAAAACTGATTTTTGTAATTAAAAGTTTTCATTTCATCATCATTAAAACTTGCAGCGTTATAGCTAAACAAAATGGTGATTTAGAGAGAACCATGATAAAAACTTGTTGCAACGAAAATATTTGTTAAATTAACATGGATGTCCCCATATACAAGTCAAATTTCAAAATAATGGGAAACATGTTTGATATGCTGGTAAATTCGAGGACAAAACAGATTTCACTCTTGTCGTTCTTGAGAACTACTGTTGGTTTGACAAGGTAGCTACGCTCTATCATCGCTATATACTTAAGGTATCTTATCCTTTAATTTAATAATAAATTGGGTTTACAAGCCCCACACATTTGCCTACACATTTATACAATCCAATCAAACGTTGTTATTGAAAGCATATACGGTCTCTTATTGTCGTAAATAAGAGATGTATCTAAAAACTTTTTTTCCCTACTGATTAAAAAATTAGCTTTTAATCATAAGAAACGGTCTTAGAGACCCGATAATCCTGCTAAGTTTTAACTAAGAACGAAACCAATTCCACTATCACCGTAGTTTGAGATGTCCGTTTTACAAGGTGGCTACATTTTTCTGTGTAATCTGAAGTTTAAGGGCTTATCATGTCTGATAAGCGGGCTAGTTTAGGAGCCTTCTTTTAGATATCAATATCAAAACCAATGGGCCTTCATTTGCTCTAATGTAATTAAGTGAGTAACATTAAAACCAACTTAAACTAATACTAATTAGCCGACACGAATAAATATGAACCAAAAGAAGAATTCTGAGCAACCAATTGAATTCCTCGTTGGTCTACAATTTTTTTTTTTCGTTTTCTAATCATGTAATCGAATCAAATAGAAAAATGTTTATATCGTAGACTAAGTTATTATAATACATAAATTACCGGTATGTACACGCGGTTTATTTTTCTAATATATATAATTTTAAAATTTTATAAACTATTGAATTGATAAGTAAATCTTTCTTTATCATCTCTTTATAAATTAAGTAAAATAATTGTGTCATTTTGAATATTAAATTACTCTTTAACCAATATATATATAACATGTAGTTAAGTCATGATCATTTATCCATATTCTTTTGTGTATTTATTTTTTTTGCATTTATTGTTTTTTTTTTGTTGGAATCAAATTTGTTGTTAGTCACTGAAAACATAGAATCTATTAAAATGTCACATTCCTAGCTCAAGATATTTATTTTATTGTATTTATCTGCCAAATGCTGGTTTATGCATATTTTCAAATGATTTTTTTTTTTAACATTAAAGTTAAGTTATTAAAGTTAAGTTATGGTGCTTTTCTCTTAATTAAATTCCACTGTAAATTCTAATATTTGAACAGAATTGAGACACTAAATTTAATTATGAAAGTAAATTATTGTAGAAATATCTCATATTCATTAAAAAAGTTTATATAAAGTTTTAATTCATTTTGTGTTATCCTTTTGATCATGCTTAGAATCGAACACAAACACGAGGGGGAAAAAAAGAATCGAACACCAGACTTTATCAGTTATCAATCCAGTATTTATTTTTCTGCAAAGCTCTATTACACCTCTACTATGCGGAGTGAGCCTACAATGAGTTTATCAGCCAATATTGAAACAAGTCAACAGATAATTCAATCAAAACTCAAACTAACAATCTATAACTTACTAAAGAATCTAAGATTTTTATTTCGTTGCGCTTCACTTTCACCTCCCTCCAAAAGGGGTATGATATCTCTTGACGTAATAGAAAAAGGCTAAATGGTCTCTCCTTCTCCACCGGCTTGGACAACTTGTCCATCCCTTTCCATCTTGGCCACACTTAGTGGTATGGTTAGATTCACCTTCAACTACAACAAACCTCACCCTCAAGCGTCTCTCTACACAAGCGAAGATATTCTACCATTGGAAGGAACGGAACAACCGTTTGCACACCGGTTTGTCTCTCTCCCATCTCCACGTATTCAAGAAAATTGATAGATTCATCAAAGATATCATTCTTGCTCGTCTTCACAGGAAGGCTTTCAACAATCTACTCTATCTCTCTCTGGTTTGCTCATGAGAAATCATTGTAAATGTTTTCACAAATCCTACACCTGTTTTGAATTAGACTTTTTTACACTTTTTTGGGCCTTTTGCAATCTTAATAGCTTCGCCAAGCTGTTTGTAATAAACGTTCCTTTGGTAACTAGTTTATATACTTATCCCAAAAAAACCTAAAATGCTATTCACTTGAAACCAAGAAAAATTTAAAAGTGATAATCTTCGAGCTGTCAATACTCAACAATCAGCTTTGGTCATCATCAAACTACTTCATTACCACTACCAACAACGAAATGTGCCTTTGAATCAGAGACTACACAGAGATTCAGAAGAGAAGCTTAGTTCATGAACAACAGCCAGCTTTTGATGCTTTAAAGTTTAATATAATTTCGTTGTCGTCTGCCTCCGCCGAGATAGTATCCATCAAAGTGGTTTTTGATTTCTTTGTATGCAATCAACCAGAAGAAATCTTTAAGACGAAACAGATAGTACATAAGAAAAAGGGAGCTTGGATAACTGGATTACAAAAAATAGAGAAGAAGTTAAAAAGTCTGTTGAAGAGCATTGAGGGGAACATGAGTGACCGTTTTTGGGATAGAGATATCGTTTTTATGGACAGAAATAAATTCATTTTTACCTAATTAAAGAAACGATGATGAAGAGTCAGAGCATGAGAGCATCATTAACACAGAGATCAGCTGCGTTTCTAACAGAAATGTTAGAAACCAATTAATAAAAAATTGTAACCACGTCTCTAATTTGGGAGAAACATTTCTTATTTTGCGACTTTTAGAAACTTTTCTTCCCACACGTTGCAGGCTCCCATTTGCTAACGGGATTGGGAGAAAAAAAATTCCCTTGTGTTTTCTTTCATTTCCCCGACTTTTCCTATCTTCTATTTTCCTCTCTTCTCCGACAAAAACGATTTGTCTCCACAGCTTCTCCGAAATTGACGACAACTTGTAAGGGAATGCTTTCAGATAAGTTTTATGAACCCTAATCTCATCTCTCATTTGTGTAATTTTGTTCGTTAATCCTCTGATATCTCTTTCTGTTCATACCAAAATCGACAATTGTCTGTGCTAGGGTTAGATTGTCATCAGCTTTATTCTCTGTATTGATCAATGTTTCCAACGGTTCATCCCTGATTTGCAATGAAATTCTAATTTTGAAAATTGGAGCTTTTCGTATGTGATGAAATTTCTATGTTTTGTTTGCATTTTTAGGTTAATTAGATTAGATTAGGTTGTATTTGAACAAGAAATCGATTGTTTGTGCTGGAATTGGTTGAGTCATTCATCGTTCCTGATTTGCAATGAAACCCTAATTTTGAAAATTGAGGCTTTTCGTGTGTGATGAAATTTCTATGTTTTTCACATTTTCGGGTTAATTATTAGATTAGGTTGTATTTGAACAAGAAATCGATTGTTTGTGCTGGAATTGGTTGAGTCATTCATCGTTTTTGGTTGGGATAGTTGTGGTTTTCATTTTATGTCTGCGTAAAACTATGTATTGGTGGGGATATAGATAAGTTTCTTAAGTTTCGATATGTGCTTTTGATATTCGATTCTGGTCTTCTATCTAAAGTTTTGTCTTTGTTAACCACAAATTTTTTTCATGTTCTTTATAGAGTAATGCCGATAAGCTACACCAACAGCTCATCTTCCAAAGCAAGCTATTACAGCGGTTGTGCAAAAGCTGATGGGAACTTTGGGATACCTGACCGATGCTATTGTGGCCTTCGTTGTAGACTAGAAGAGTCTACAGCTCCAGCGACTTTTCGCAGGAAGTTCTATAGTTGTCCTGCAATATTTGGCAAGGTAAAATGTTATTTCTTTTCATTATGTGTATAGTTATCAAATAATTTTACTTAATAACAAAACATGTTTCATTAAGTTTTTTCCAAAAAAAAATTATTTAAAGAAACCCATATGGGTCTCTACCATTGCACAACCAAAAATAGAGGATCCCTTATACCAGTTTCTAATTCCACTTTATGCTAAAAAAAATATTAAAAAATTAGGTTATAGATCCATATGGATCTCTTCTATTGAGGATGCTCTGATATCTAAGTTGTATGGATCTTTTTCCGCTACTAATTGGTGACATGTCAAAAATAGGTGAGATGTCAAATTTATTGAAGATGATGTGTTATAAAGAGAAAAGCTTATGTGTCACACGAGACACAACTCAAATTTTATATAATAAATAAATTTATTTTCAAGTTTGGTCCATGAGCTTTATTTTTTCTTTCTTTTTCTCAAAAAAAATTATTCGATTCACCCATTTAGGCGTTAATTAGCTAACCAAACGAAGATGTGTGATATATGTCACAACCGAGAAACAACACAACTATGTAAGATAGGTTATCCTGACTACAAGTAACAAAGAAAAACAATCATCTTAATTATACGCTAGTATAAACTTTTACAGAAAATTGAGCTAACTGATTTATAATTATCTAGGGAAATAAGTCGAATAATGTGTGACAATTAGAATCATTAGATGGAAGCCAAGAATTACAATCTCGACAATGACTGATTGTAATATGTAAGCCACTAATTAAAGGTTTTACAGTTCAATAGTGCTACTATGGAAAATGTAGAATAAATTAAATAAAACGCATCCCTAATATTCCCTATAAATCATATTCTTGGAACGAAATAAAGCGAAAGCAGACTCCGTGTGTAGAACCACTAAAATGGAAAGACAAAAAAATTGTGATTGAACTGATAATATAAACGGCGGTAATAAGCAGTAATAAGCGATTATAGTATGAAATAAACACGGATATACAATTGCAGAAGAAACAATATGAAACGGAAACAAAGGAGGAACGAGAGGATTATAAAACGTTTTAAGAAACCCGAAAAAATGCTGAGGCAAGATTTGTCTCTTTCCTTAACTCAAATGAATCGCCCGTTCGTGTGACGGTTCAGTACGATTCTCGAGTCCTAGGATACAACGCGCAGGAGACCGTTTCGCAACACTCGAAAACGGAATCTACGAACTTAGAAAAATACTACGCTATACTCTCGAGACTTACTTAAATGGAAGGGAGACTGCTGGAAATTTTCTGTGTTTTAAACTTGGTGAGAAATGAGGAAGGGGAAGGCTTTCTTTTATAGCCAAGAGAAGAGCCCGTTTTGATTTTGAAAAGTCAAACGAAATCAATTATTCCGTGAGACTCGCTCAGAATAATTGACTGGAGTAAATGGTGATCGTGGGTGAAAAATCTGGAACGAATATTCTTTAACGGAAATATTTGAAGAGGTTTCTCCAAAAAATAATGTTTGTTTTGACCCAAAACATTTATCTGAATCTGGCCCAAAAAGATAGTTAATGGGCCTGAGGCCCTCTACCAAGAGCCAAGAGCCAAGAGTCAAGAGTCAAGAGCCAAGAGCCAAGAGCCACGAGCCACGCGCCAGCGCCGAGCCGAGCCGAGCTAGCGAGCGCGGGCGCGGGGACCACCTCTCCTTCCAACAGCTTTTAGACTCCCAAGAGTCTTCTCCGCTATATAAAAAAGAAGATTTTTCCTTCTTTACCCGATGTGGGACAATTCCCATCTCCTCATTTACATGTTGCCTTGTAAAAGGCTTTTTCTTTGTGAGCCCAATCCCATTTCGTTTTTCACACATACAAAAATTTATAAAGCTCACATGCTTTATTGAAATTGGTCTAACAATCCCCCATATGAATAGAAATGCCTCTAAACATATGCAGACTCGATAGACTCTGACTACACATATCCTAAAACTAGACAGACTGACTTATCGAGAGTATAGACGAAATTAACTGTGTTTGAGTAAGTAGCATTTTTCAGCTTTGAACCACTCATTGTTAATATCTGTCGGGTTTACTTGGCCAGGAGGTGAACATGATGTCTTAAACCACCCAGATTTTTATGTAAACCGAGACAACAGGTATAACCCAGCTTCATTTCTCGTAGAACTACTCTATTGTGTTCATTTTGGCTGTGAACTTGCCTGGTTTTTCATGAGTGAACTTAGAGAATATAGCCTCACTTTCATTCTCCTAGAAACGGCCCCATTTCACACTCACTAGGTGATCTGCCTTTAGCTTGTATTTTAAGAAGTATCCTGTCATACTCCACATATATTACAAAGCTATGGAATCATTAAAAGCCATTGTTTAACCTTATCACATACAGGTGGCACTCTTTTGGCATCTTAGGAACTGGGTAGAGATACGAGTCTCACAGTGCTCTTAGCAGTGTCAGTTTGATTTAGTTGTCCCCTTGAACTTAGATTTTGGGATCTCCAAGCACATAAGTAGGGTTTCCACCAAACATCTTCTTAATTCACAGGCTTTAAACCCCATTCCTCTTGATGATTTTAAAACTTGATCTCGATTCAATCCTTTTGTAAATGGATCTGATAGATTGTCAGCTGACTTTACATATTCAATGGTGATAACACCAGTTGAGATCAAATGTCTAATGGTTTTATGTCGTCTTCTGATGTGACGAGATTTTCCATTATAGAGATTTTTCAGTGCCCGAGCGATAGCCACTTGGTTATCACAGTGTACACGTATCGCTGGCACTGGTTTCTCACACATTGGAATATCTTCCATCCAATTTCGAAGCCATTCGGCTTGTTCTCCGGCTTTATCAAGCGCTATAAACTCAGATTCCATCGTGGATCTAGCTAATAGGGTTTGTTTGCCAGATCTCTAGGACACGGCTGCACCTCCTAGCATAAAGACATATCCACTAATGGATTTTGAGTTCTTAGAATCGGAAATCCAGTTCGCATCACTGTATCCTTCTAAAACTCCTGGTTCCTTACCATAGTGGAGACCATAATCTTTTGTATAGTGACGATAATTAATACTCTTGTTATTCCTTTCCAATGTGTATGTCCTGGATGACTTGTATAACGACTCAGTACATTGAGTGCGTGTGCTAAGTCAGGTCTAGTACAATTTGTTAAGTACATCAGACTTCCAATCACTCTAGCATACTCCAGTTGTGACACTGAATCATCCTTCTTGTTTTTAGTGAAGTGGAGATGAGGGTCGAGAGGAGTTTTTGCTGTACCATTTGAGTAAGCTTTGAACCTCTCAAGTACCTTGTCAGCATAATGAGATTGAGTAGAGTGGATCCTTCAGTGGTTCTAATGATTTTAATCTCCAGAATTACATCTGCTAATCCCATATCTTTCATATCAAACTTGCTCTTTAGCATGTTCTTAGTTTGATTGATGATGGCTTTGTTGCTCCCAAGAATGAGCATATCATCAACATACAAGCATAACAAAATATACCATTGTGAGGTATATTTGAAATACAGACACTTATCACATTCATTTATGCTGAACCCATTTGACATCATTACACTGTCAAATTTTTCATGCCATTGTTTTGGAGCTTGTTTAAGTCCATACAAACTTTTCACAAGTCTACAAACTTTATGTTCTTGTCCAGGTATAACAAACCCCTCAGGTTTTTTCATGTAAATCTCCTCTTCTAAATCACCATTTAGAAAGGCAGTTTTTACATCCATTTGATGGGTCTCTAGGTTTCTTAATGCTGCTATTCCAATCAGCATTCTTATTGAAGTTATTCTCGTTACTGGAGAATATATGTCAAAGAAATCCAATCCTTTTTTTTGTCGGAATCCTTGCACAACAAGCCTGGCTTTGTACTTATCAATTGACCCATCAGTTTTCAACTTTGTTTTGAAAATCCATCTACACCCCAATGCTTTAAACCCTTCAGGTAAATCAGTGATGTAGTATGTGTGGGTTTGTTTAATAGATTCCATCTCATTATTAACAGCTTCCTTCCAAAAAGGAGCGTCTGGTATAGACATAGCTTCAGCATATGTCCTAGGTTTGTTTTCTAAAAGAAGAACCATCAAGAAATCATCCCAAAAATATTTTGCCTTACGAGCTTGTTTGCTTCGTCTAGGTTCATCTTTGATGTTTTCTGAAGTTCCAGGAGTGCTTGCCTCATTTGTAGAAGAGCTTGCTTCTCTTTGTTCAAAAGTTCTTTTATGAGATTGTTTATCCTTGCATGGAAAAACATTTTCGAAAAAGATGCATTTCTTGATTCCATTATTGTATTTACATGAACATCTCGGATTTCTGATTTATGAACCAGAAACCGATACGCACTACTGTTGTGTGCATATCCAATGAAAATACCATCCACGGTTTTTGGTCCGATTGTGACCTTCTTCGGAGGTGGTGCTGCGACTTTTGCTAGGCACCCCCACACTTTCAAGTATTTATATGATGGTGCATGACCTTTCCAAAGTTTATAGGGAGTTTTTCCTGTGACTTTGTGTGGTATTTTGTTCAAGATATAATTTGTGGTAAGCAATGCTTCCCCCCCCCCCCACATGTTCTAGGGTAATCCAGATTCCTGCAACATTGCATTCATCATCTCTTTAAGAGTTCGGTTCTTGCGTTCCGCAATTCCATTAGATTCCGGTGAATAAAGAGCAGTTGTTTGATGGATAATCCCTTGTTCTTGACCCAAAAGCATTAAACGGTCCATCATATTCACCTCCTCTATCACTTCTAACTATTTTGATAGTTTTATTTAGTTGGTTCTTAACTTCACGTTTATATTCTTTAAACTTTTCCAAAATTTCATCTTTGCTGTGTAACAAGTATACATAACAATATTTTGTGTGATCATCTATAAATGTCACAAAATATTTCTTACCACCTCTACTTTGTACGAATTTTAAATCGCACAAGTCTGTGTATTAAACCTAGAGGTTCATTTGTTCTTTCAACTTTGGGTGATGGAGTTTTAGTGAGTTTAGCTTGTACACAAATTTCACATTTCTCTTTGCTTGGTTTGCTTTTCGGAATGAGGTTCAAGTTCATTAATCTCTGTATAGATTTATTATTCATGTCATAATCTTTCATGCCAAATATTAAAAGACTCAAGCAAATAAGCAACTGGTTATTCTCATTGATAGAAACATTTTCCATAGAGGCTACAGCATTGGAAGTAGAAGCAACATTAGCAACATCATTGTTACGAAGGACTGTCATAACACACATCTTGACAAGTCCATTTTTCACATAACCCCTGCCTACAAACACCCCAAACTTCTTGAACACCAGCTTGTCTGCCTCAAGGTGAGCTGAAAATCCAGCCTTGCTGAGGGGAGTGCCGAAAATCAGATTCTTCCTCATGTCAGGAACATGCTTCACATTCTGGAGAGTGACTTCTTTTCCGGATGTCATCTTGAGCACAACTTTCCCACGACCAGCAATTTTTGAAAATGCATAGTTTTCCATGAACAACTGCTCATGTCCCTTGCTCTCCTGATAGGTGCTAAACATTGCCTTATCAGTGCAAATGTGGATCGTGGCACCAGTGTCATAAAACCACTCCATTTGATTGTCTTCAATCATGTTGACTTACCATAGCACAAAGGTCTCCCTCAGTCAAGAAGTTGGCTTGAACCTTCCCATTATTTTTGGGCTTGCTGCGGCACTCATCTGCCTTATGGCCAGTTTGTTGCAGTTGTGGCACTTGCCTTTGAACTTCTTTTGTGAGGCTCCATTCTTCTTGAAATTCGTGAAGGATGAAGGTTTCAGTGATGGTTTTTCATAAACCTTAGCCTTTCCTGTAAGGATTTTTAACTTCTCCTGATTGCTTAGATCTTAGGATCTATTAGATGAATTAGAAACTTAAAGAACACAAAAGTTTGATCACCCAGTTCACGGCCTCGAACCGCCTACGTCTGGGGGTGGGAACCGTCTCTCACAACCTCCACTATCAATCAAAGAATACACAAACGCACTAGCCGGTGCTCTCTTTGTGTTTCAGATACAAGTAATAGATTAGAACAATAGAAGAAGAAGACTTGAATCACAACACAAAGAAGACACGAACTTCCTTTGGTGCTCTCTTGGATTCCCTTTTCTCTCTTCTCTAAATTGCTCTCTCTCTCTATCTCCAACTTGTACTCACGGCTTGTGTTTTCTTTTTTCTGTGTTAGGGTTTCTTCAAGGTCTCGGCTTCCTTAAGTAACGCCACTGTTACCGATTTGCTTGTTCACGTACATACTTACATTGTTAATGGGCTCTGCAGATATCTGGCCCAACTTCTATTAATGTCTTAATTTCAGATTTGGACCCAAGAGATAAATGACTGAGGTCCATAAACTTACATTTCCCTTTCCCTTGTGAATGGCCACATTTGCATTGTGTCCCAAACCCTGAGAGAAACCATGTTGGTTGCGGTTTCTATCCTCTATTTGCAATCTGGTGATGAGATCTTCAAGAGATAACACCTTCTTCTTGTGTTTGAGGTAGACCTTGAATGAATCCCAGCTTGGAGGTAGATTATGAATGAAGGCGTTTGTTGTGAAGATCTCACAAACCGACATTCCTTCCGCTGCTACCTCATAACAGATTAGCTGGAGCTGCTCCACTTGATCCATTATTGGTTTAGAATCCATCATTTTGAAGTCTAGAAACTTCTCAGTTGCAAACTTCTGGCAGCCAGCATCTTCTGTTCTGTACTGCTTCTCCAAAGACATCCACAATGCCTTGGATGATTTGGCATTGCTGTAGACACCATACAGCTTTTCAACGAGGCAGCCCAAGATCTATCCTCTGCACAGATAATCACCATGAATCCGTGACTCAACACTTGCAAGTGTGCGGACATCAGTGTTCCCAGCCGGAATGGTTGGTTTGTCCTCGGTCAAACACTTGTCAAACTTCAGGTTGGTCAGGGCAAACAACATCTTTTGTTGCCAATTTTTGAAGCCTTTCCCATCGAACTTGTCTGGCATGAGCCCTTGAGTGACTGCTGACGGAATATCATTGTTGACTTCAATGGAGGTAGGCACTAAAGGAAGACCAGAGTTAAACAAAGCTCTCCTTGCTATCTCCTCGGTTCCATCACTGATTTGGGTCACAGTTGGTGTCGTACCAGCCCCCACATTTTTGGCATCAGCCCCCAAAATTGGTGTGTTGTTGTCAGATTCGTTAGCCATCTGATCACAAGTAAAGAACAGGTATCAGTATGTAAACGATTTAACACACAGCAGTTCAAGTAATGATTTATCTAAAATAAACCAAAAGTGTTGTTTAGCAAACTCGCTTGTAAAAGCGTTCGCTGAAACGTTTTAAAATGGTCAAAGCGTTTTGCAAACTCGCTCTAAAGCGTTCGCAGAAACCTTCACCCTTTTGCGGAATCACTGTAAAGCGTTCGTAAAACTGTTTGTATCGTTTCGAAAACGATTCGCGGAATCACTATAAAACGATTCGCAAATCTGTAATCGCTTAAAACCAAAAAAACGTTTATAAAGATTGTTTTATGAAATTGCAAAAAGTCTAAATCCGATTGTAGTGATAAACTAGAAGCGGATTCATTTGAGTTAAGAATGTAGAACCACTAAAATGGAATGACAAAAAATTGCAATTGAACTGATAATATAAACGGCGGTAATAAGCAGTAATAAGCGATTATAATATGAAATAAACATGGATAAACAATTGCAAAAGAAACAATATGAAACGGAAACAAAAGAGGAACGAGAGGATTATAAAACGTTTTAAGAAACCCGAAAAAATGCTGAGGCAAGATTTCTCTCTTTCCTTAACTCAAATGAATCGCCCATTCGTGTGACGGTTCTGTATGATTCTCGAGTCCTAGGATACAACGCGCAGAAGACCGTTTCGCAACACTGGAAAAACGGAATCTACGAACTTAGAAAAGTACTACGCTATACTCTCGAGACTTACTTAAACGGAAGGGAGACTGCTGGAAATTTTCTGTGTTTTAAACTTGGTGAAAAATGAGGAAAGGGAAGGGTTTCTTTTATAGCCAAGAGAAGAGTCCGTTTTGATTTTGAAAAGTCAAACGAAATCAATTATTCCGTGAGACTCGCTCAGAATAATTGACTGGAGTAAATGGTGATCGTGGGCGAAAAATCTGGAACGAATATTTTTTAACAGAAATATTTGAACAGTTTCTCCAAAAAATAAATGTTTGTTTTGACCCAAAACGTAATAGACCGGAGGCTCTCTACTAAGAGCCAAGAGCCAGCACCGAGCCGAGTGCGCGCGTGCAGGAACCACCTCTCCTTCCAACAGCTTTTAGACTCCCAAAAGTCTTCTCCCCAATATAAACAAGAAGATTTCTCTTTCTTTATCCGATGTGGGACAATTCCCCATTTCCTCATTTACATGTTGCTTTGTAAAAGGTTTTATTTTTGTGAACCCAAACCCGTTTCGTTTTTCACATATACAAAATTTTATAAAGTTCACATGCTTTATTAAAATTGGTCCAACACCGTGTGACACTAAGTCACTAACCATCGATTGTTCACATTTAAAATATTGTTATGGTCACTCTCGAGAATAGTTTTAAGAGTGACATTCATATATAAATCCCCCATGTTTAATATCCACCACATCATAGCTCCCAAAGACTTTTGTTGGTTATTTGACTAGTTGGTTACATATTGATTCCTTAATCAATGAGTTAATGAAAAAGCTTTACTAGCAAAGTATAGATTAAACTAAAGATGCCTTGTCAAAGAGTCGCTTTCACAATCGAAAGGCAATACCCACTAAACTCGAACTCATGCTGATGCTATCCCAATTTTCTCATCGCAACTTATATATTTAAAATACATTTACAATTCTTACTTTTGTCTCTAACGTTTCCCGAAACGAATACATTCTCGACATCTTTATTGTAACGCGTCTCACAACCTTTTTTGTTTATAAATGTGACAATTATGATTTGTCTACCTTACTTTTGTGTGATCTAACTTAAAGTATCACGATTTGACAAATGTAACTCGTCTACTTTTTGTGTTGCTGCTAATAGCAAAAAAAAAATGCCAATTTAACTTTTTTATAATGTGAAAGAAAGACGATTTACACATTTCAGAAAAACGTCAGTGATTTAATTAGGCAATCACTAAAACGGAGATACGCGGATATTAGCTTTTATTACATATTTTCGAACCAATCGCAGATAGAAGTTTAGTCACTTACTGTTGTATGCTTCTTATTTTCCTTCAATAAATTTATTAATTTCCAGTATAAAAAATTAGTTAGGCAGATAGAAAAAAAGTAACTATTCTATTGACCATGATTTCAGATTTCATAACAGAATATCATACTTCAATTCTTGAAATAACTCTGAAACCAAATAAAAACAAAATGGTACATATTCATTAACATATTATGTGTTGAATTCATGGCTAAAACATTATATTTATTAATTCACGTAGCACGTAGGTACATGTAGAAGTAAAACCTAAATCTCTTTTTACTTACTAATCCTTTTAACAACGAAATAAATAAGTTTTAAAATTCGTTGAAGTCTCTGCTAAAAATCGATCGTTTTGTTGTAACCAATAGAAGTATATATATATAATTAATGGACTAAAGCAAGTTGGTTGTAATGATTTATGTTTTACGTTTCATTCAAAATTTGATAGTAACAGAAAAGTTTCAAAATTTCTTAGAGTTTCATAATCCTTAACATGAAAGAAAACAAACAAAAAACACGTCTTACTAGAGCAATTCAGGAAAGGGTAGAACCATTTGAAAATCCATTAATTTTCTATATTGAGGAAAAAACAAATGTGATACGGATTCATTGTGTGTGTGTTTTTTTTTTTAAAAGTGTACTAGTATAAATGAAGAAAGCGACAAGTAATGTCGATACAATTTTCATATTGACATTTTGTAACTATAAATACACGATTACGCGCAGTAATTTAATTAACGCGGTGCTGTAAACCATCCTTTTACTTAAGAGCTGTAATGAGTTTACTTAAAACTTAATCAAAATTCAATTTCGGGACATTTTTAATGGATCCGACGATATTTAATCCATATTAGACGTTACATTGTTTAGTTCGTAGGTCTGGACGTGTGGTATACATAAGTGTTTATCTTTTTGGCACAAAATGGATACTATACACCAGTCTTGACCAAAAAAAATTGGTTACCAAACGTCTCTTTAGGTCTTAGAATATAGTATCATCAGGTAGTATTGTTTATTGACTTTATTCATAGCAGATAAGATTTAATATTCCAAAAACGAAGATTTTTTTTTATGTATTAGTAGTAATGGAGCAGTCATCTACGCGGCTAGTGAAATGGTTTAGGTGAGACTAAGTATGAATTGGGAATTGGGAGGAAACGTAAGTATATAGTTTTCGACAAGAAATGACCAAAGAACTACACGATGGTCTTGATTTCATTTTTTATTCAGTTCTTTTTAATATGTATTATTGGCATAAAGAACTACACGACGGTCTTAATTTCTTTCTTTTTTTTAATATGAATTATTGGCATTTCCCCTACTTTGCATGGAAAATGAGTCATTGATGTGCCACCCGCCACCATAAAATATTAGGGAATGTATACGTTCTCCTGAGACTTCCTTTCAAATGTTGAAACATACAAACTTCCTTTAAAATTAAGCCATCGAACATATAAATTCTATGTATAAAAACTGCATATATATATATATATATTATGTATATTATTTTAGTTGGAATTTGGAAAAAAATGGTCAAAGTTAGAATGTAAGAAATGAGTATTTTTGCTCGACAAACTTTGGTATGCAAGAATTGATACTTTACTGGACTTTTGAATATAGTTTTAAAATAATTGGTATTTTTTTATAGTATTAATACTAGCATAAGCCCATATCACATGTGTAAACGGAAGCATAAACGTTAAACAAAAACGGGATGATGTTTTTGTTATAGCGTAATTATCAAAAAGAAAAAACTAGTCCGTAAAAAAAAAGTAATTAATTTGAATGCTAGGTTTGGTCGGTTTTATATTTCCAAAATGAAAAAACTAGATTGTGTGTTTTTATGATCAGTCATAGACTCATAGTGTAATTATGATCAAGAGCTGATGTTAGATTGTTATCTGTTGCATATTATTAGTTTATTATAGACTTATAACCAATATTTTATGTAAACAATTCAAATATTTTCAACTAAGTATTTCGTACTTATAATTTTGAATTGTTTCCGACCTATCTAACAACCTACATATTGGTCGGTCTGCGTCTACATTTCCAAAAAGGAAAAATAAAAAGAGAAACTTTGTATTTAATTGCCGGTAATTATTTTAAGGGTTTTTAATTTGTTTTTCCTTTTTGCAATCAGTAATCAATAGTTTGTAGAATAAAATTTACATACATGGTCGGATGGAATCTCTTCGTTAATTTGCTAGCAAGTAACATTTTTTGACACATATAGGAAACATCCTTGTCTCCCACCATTTTAAAAAGTGTTGGTTCGATACATTAATATAGAATATTTTATCAATTGAGAATTTGGTGAACAATTGCGCACGGAGAAACAAAGACGAAAACATATTAATTTATAACTAACTACTATTTCATTTGTTTCATTATTCTGTATATCGTATTATCATTTTTTTTTTTTGGCGGGGGCTAAAAACGTATTATCGTTGTTGTTCCGAGAGACCAAGACTATATATACATTTTCTTATACATTTTTGCCGTCCTAAATCTCGTCTAAAACCAAAATTAACGAATAGGCACGACCCAAAATATCTCTGATTTATTAAATCATCCAATTCTTCTATATTCTATCTAATTCCGTCGTGGGCACAACACTACACAAGTTAACTACATATTCGATGAGTTGAAAAATACCCGATGAATCTCTAAATAGAATAATGTAAAAGAGCATGCACGAACCTTTCATTGTCACACGTTTTTGTTATTCTATTTGCATAATCATATTTTTTTTTAAAAAAAAATGAAGTCAAAAAGACCATTTCATCTCTTGTATCACACTATAAATACTGTTCCACTTGAATCTATCACTTAATCATTTTCAGAGAATCATAACAGAAAGAAAACAAAAAAAATGGTCCTCTTCGCTTTAACTTCGTCTTCTTCTTCTAAGCTAAAACAACGATCACACCAAAGCTTCTCCGAGTCTTTAATGGAAGATAGCATCGAAGACGCTGAATCAATCATTCATCGATGGATTTCACCTCAACTTCTCGACATCTCTTCTTCTTCCTCTTTCTGCTGCATCACCTCGCTTTTCTCCACCGGAAACCGCGAAGAAGCAACACGATTCATCGCCGCCGTTAAAACCTTACACTCCGGAATGGTTAGACTGATCTCGACAAATCCAGCATCGTTGAAGCTAGTTCGAGCAGAGAATCTAATGCGAATCTCCATGGATCATCTAGCTAAAGAGTTTTACCGGATTCTCAAATCGAATCGGAGATATCTTGATCCTGAATCCGTCTCCGTTCGGTCTCGGAAGGTCTCTCATGGAGAAGATGCAGACGCTATGGCGGATTTGAAGATGATCGCCGATTGCATGACGTCATCAGGTTACGGAAGAGAATGCTTTAGGATTTACCGGAAAATCCGGAAATCGATCATCGTCGAAGCAATGGATCGACTCGGTTTCGAGGATTTGAGTTTATCGCAGATGCAGAAACTGGATTGGGAGTATTTGGAGAAGAAGATGAGAAATTGGTTACGAGCGGCGAGAAAAGCCGTGACGACTCTGTTTTACGGTGAACGAATCCTCTCCGATCACGTCTTCTCTTCTTCTTCCGCCGCGATTCGAGAATCTTCCTTCGCGGAAATCACTCTACAGAGCGCTTTAACGATGTTCACTTTCCCGGAAAACATGGCGAAATCCCGGAAATCTCCCGAGAAAATCTTCCTCACGCTCGACGTTTACCAATCCATCGTCGAGCTCTTGCCGGTAATCGAAGAAGTTTTCAGCTACGATTCAACTTCTCCCGTCAAATCACAGATCGACGTAACCCTAACGGATCTCGAGGAAGGAGTAATTTCAATGCTCGACGAATTCGAGTCGTCGATTGCAAAAGAATCTTCGAAATCCCTAATCTCCGGCGGCGGAATCCACCAGCTCACGAGATACGTCATGAATTTCATCGTCTTCCTCGCCGATTACAGCGACCCACTCGCCGATATCATCTCCAAAACGCCGTCGTCCTTCACCGGCGACGTTGATTCATCATCGTCATCATCGCCGCTCGCTAAACGAATTTCGTGGCTGATTCTGTTCCTTCTCTGCAAAATCGACGCGAAATCTCGTCTCTACAACGACGTGGCTCTCTCGTATCTCTTCCTCATCAACAATCTCAATTACGTCGGGGTCAAAGTCCGTACATCGAATCTAAAGGAGATTCTGAGCGAAGATTGGCTGGAGAAGCACGAAGGGAAAGTGAAGAAGTACGTCGCGAAATTCGTGGAGATCGTTTGGGGAGAGATGGTGGTGATGATGACGTCACTTTCGACGACGGCGGAGGAGGAGGAAGAAGAAGAAGCGGAGGAGGTTGTCAGGCGGTTTAGTGACCGGTTCGAGGAAGCGTACAAGAGGCAAACTGGTTGGGTCGTACCGGATTCGAAATTGAGAGACGAGATTAAAGTTTCAGTCGCTATGATGCTTATACCTGCTTACGCGGAGTGTAACAAAAAGTGCCGGGTCGGGTTACGAAAGAATGTCGGGTTTGTCCCTGAGGATATTGGGAATTACCTTTCGGATCTGTATTTTGGAACAGGTGGATCAGGGATTGTTTCGTCAATTCACTCTTCGGATACTGATATTTGACACACGTGACAGTTAGTACAGTAATATAGCTGCTGTAATTATTTTGGAATATATATGGTTTCCCGCCTATATTAAAGGCTTTTGCGATTAAGATAATTATTTAAAATTTAGGTGTTTACTATAAAAAATTTGAGAAATATCATGAAAGTATAAAAATTACTTGGGCCGGATAGCTCTCTCTCTATTCTCTCTCTTAAATTCTTTCACAGAAAGAGATAGAGAGAGACTGTTCTCCTTTTTTTTTTTTTTTTTGACTGTTCTCCTTTTGTTTATATTCTTTTTTGTTATTCCGTTTAATCGGAGAATAAGTTCTGGCAAGATCGGTTTTATGTATTATACTTCCTTCCGTTCATCAGATTTAGTATTTCCAATTTGTTTGAATTTAGTTTTTATCCTTTTTGCATGCTATCTTTGACTCTTCTTTACGAAGTAATCAAATTCCAAAAGTAATCGATTGATTCACCGTTACTTTCTATTTCTTCCATGATACTTCATGATAGATGTATCATAGCGAGGATTTTATTGTTACACTCCGCGTAAGCAGGTACTTCATGGTAGATGTATTGAGCGAAGGTACTTCATGGTAGATGTATCAAGATGATGCGGTTTGATTATAGAGGATTATGAAGATTTAGATTTTCTCGCCATGTTTTGGTGGTCATCTAGAGAATATTCCGGATCCAGTCAACCGATATTTATTCCGGTGTTTCAAGTTTGCTATACTCGATCTCCTCCAGCGAAACTGTAAAGGGATCTTGCGGTACATACTGGCACAAGTTGAAGCTTCACGGCGGTGACGACAAGATTTTTTTATCAACAACGTCGGCGGTGTAAGATTACGACGGAGATGAAGTGTCCGATAAAGTTTTCGTTCTTATCTTCTCCAGCGGTCACGTGGGGATGAAACTCCCCACCTAATACACATGTCTTGTTTAAGTTTCATGTCTATCTTTATTTTTTTTTTAATGTGTGTAATCCATTGGACTAGTATTTGGGTCAAATGTTATACCGTTTTCTGGTTTGTGTGCCTTAATAAAATAATTGACCAAAAAGTATAAAAATTAGTTTCTGTTCCAAATCTATCACACTAAATTTTAAATTTCCAAAATTACACAAATTATTGTGTGAAAATATTTGTTGACCCTAGAAGAATTACAAATATTAAAATACTATGTTTGGATACTTTTTTCCAATTTAGAGTTTTGATCTTTCCCTATTATAAGAAGGAGTTTTGAGTATTTTGATATTTAATTTGTGCTATTGTACGGAAGTTTTTTTGAACCGATCGCATAAGAGAACAAATATTTTTAGATTAGTAGTTTTGTCTTGATATTTTGGTGATTATTTCACTCCAACATAACTCTTTATGTTCTCTTCAAGTCATCTCTCCACCAACCACCATGGACCGCCCACCCATTTTAATTCAATTAACAACATTACTATTCATGTTCTCTTCAACTCTCTGCATAAATTTTAAAAAATATATATATATATATATATATATATATATATATTAGAATTACGTTTTTCCACAAAAACACCACCTGTTTGGTGGCCTCAACAGTGCTGATCCAAACAGACAAAAAAAATGATTGTTTAAAAAGGATCAAGTCATACTTTGAACTCATGTTATATATCCAAGACTCATGTTTTCATAAAGACTCATTAATCCTAAACAAAATTGAACACACTAGTTATTCTTCAACTTTTTCGAGCTTTACTCAACACAAAATCATAACTAACTGTTTCAAAATCAATTTAATATACCAGTTTTTTTTTAACACATAAAATGACCATAACAAACAAAATTTTGTACTACTAATGCACATAGATTTGGATTATAAGATGTTACTTACTATGTTCATAGCCAACAAAATTTACCAAATGATTATACTAATTAAAAATTTAAAATTCTCAATTGAAGTTTAGCTTCACTTTTTGTTAAAGCATTATCACGGGTTTCAACTAACTAAAATATAACTAATCATACATGAGGCTAAATACCTAGAATTCTAACACTTTTGATTTGATTTGCCATTTCTCTCTTTATTTGACTTTCCACATCTCTCTCTCTTTTTCTCATCTACAACTTATATACACATTCTGTACAGTATTGGATAAGCAAATATCTGATTCCACGACACATCTAACATCAGCTCAATATACCACTTCAGCTGATGAGAGGATAAAAAGAACAATTTACCACCTGTTTTCGTTCTCCAACCTGACTGTACTTATACTTTGTTTGGCAACAGCTGATTGAAGAACCAGTTCAAGAATAACCTAATGGAGTACAAACACTTTCTAGTACAGAATTATGAATTGGGATATTTGAATTTGATAACAATGACGAAAGTAAACCGTGAGTTTGTATTTCATTTCACCTTTTTTTCCTTTACTATTGTTTTTAGAAGTTGAAATTCTTGATATTTTTTTGCAGCTTCATAGATACTTATCACAAGAAACTAGTCACAGTCAGTATCATGAGAGGATCCGAAACTTTTGTGGGAAAGTCTAACTAACAAAGTCTCTCTAACAAAGAAACTAGAGAACCTAGATCGAACAATGACGTGGTACAAGTCATTGGTGTGTGCCAAACACATTTCATATATAAACTTTTGGATAGCCTTCAAATATTTTTTTTTTGGAGCTTTAAATGTTTTCATTCGTAATTATAAAATGATATATATGAAAAAGGTGAACTCACTCCCACAGCTCGCCATATTAGCACTTCAAAGCCCAACAAATGTTCATTTTAAAAATAAATTTAATGACATTTATTCTAATTTTTAATTTATTAAGTGTAATTTTTATCTAAGAAAGTACATTAGTCTTTTTTTTTAATAAACATCTATATTTTCAATCATATCTTTTTATTTTTTTTGTCTTTTCAACTTTTTATCTGAGAAAATATATAAATTTAAGTTTTAAAGTTGTTGTTTTCAATTTTTTAGTCTCGATGTTCTACTAGAAAAATTCATACCCCACTAAAAGAAAAAAAACAAATTAAATTTAATTTTATAATCTTTGGGTTTGTTCTAGAAATATGTTAAGTCGGTTTGAAGAGGTTGCGAAAAACCTGCGAAATCATATTTAAAAACACAATTCCATTATTCCGCAAGTTATCTTTAAGCTTACCATTTCAAGCAATTCAACCCAAAAAATGTGGCTTTTATCTATGTTTTTTATTCATATCATAATTATGATTTCTTAAATAGTAAAATAATTTTCCTAGTTATCCTATTTCTAATCCAAAAAAAAAAATTTTTAATAAAGATTTTGTTTTTTCAAAAAACTAAACAAATGATCATATTCTTATAATTATATGAATACAAATATATTTATAAAAATATTATACCAAACAAAACCCGCAAGCCTGTAGTTTTAGTTTTTGTCTATCAAGATTAAAAATAATTCTTGACATTTCACTCGTCTTCTGTTTTTGTTTTTTTCTTTTTCTTTTGAAAATCTTTACACATCGTATTATTGAAGTCATTTTTTCTTGATGACTTATATTTTTTGTACAATCATGAATAATAGTGATAGATTAGATTTATTTAATAATGTAAACTATAGAAATTTGAACATTAACCAACTTATTCTAAATACGTTGACCAATATAATAATAATGTATCTCATGAATCATGACTATGAATAGATTGTTGATTGATATTCAAGGTTTTTGCATCTCTTAAGGTTCATTATTGCCTGGTTTCACTCCAACAATAAGATCATTTAGAGTAGCTTTATTTTTGTATATATGAGTCCATTTGTTTATATATGATAATCTAAAAGTCAAAGTAGTATTTTCCATTCGTTTGTATTTTGGAGTTATTTACGAGCAAAAATTAGCAATGTGAGCTTGGAGAGGATCTTATGTTGTCTTAGACATTGGAAGGAAGTGACATTAAGATAAAGTTTTATGCATATTTTAGATCTAAATCTCTTTATGAAAAAAGCTTGTTCCTTTTTCATCTTCTCTAGAGTTTTTTACCCTCTTTTTTTACTTGCAATATATTCTTGAGCCTTCACAGCTTCATCTACGTACGGTTTTAGTAAGAATGTGTGAGTAGATCTCTTTCAAAGAATGGTTTAGGTAGATTAGGTTAAACCGACAGTTTGATATGGATTCTTATGATCTTTATGCTTTCCATTATTTGGGATTCTTGATGCTAGGTTGAGGCTTGATCATCCAAAACTTTAACAATGGCCCTTTTTCCCGAAAAAGTGTTTAAGAAAATGTCTCTGTCTATATTTGCATCCTCTATTACATGTTAAAAAATCAAGATTTGATATTTGACTTTTTCCTTTCTTATTTCTTTAACAATGGTAAATCTCAATTTACATTCTACATTTAGGCAACACTCTCAATATCAGAGGTTTATAAATAATTCAAAACCCCAAATAGACTACCATATCCAAATCCTTTGATATCTTCTTCTTCCTTTGTGCCTATTTTAGAAGTAAGTAGCTGCTTCCTAAAGTCTTTTACTACAGTAAAATCAAATATATCTTTCTAAAAAAGAAGATGAGAGAATAGAGGATAACCACATGCTTCAATAGACTCGAATTAAAGACCTCAAACATAAAATAGTCAATGAAAAACACTACTTCCTTAGAACCTCCAAAACAAAACTCGAAACATCATTTCTTCAACATTTAGAATCTCCAAAATAAAACTTGAAACATCAGTTCATCGACATTCAAACTATAAACACTTACAAAAAAAACAGAAAAAAAAAACAAAATGATGCTACTATTCAAACCATCTTCGACCCTTGCAAAAAGGTCTAAACCACGTCCATACCAAAGCTTCTCCGAGTCTCTTCTAATCGATAGTATTGAAGCAACAGAAAATCTCACACGAAAATGGATTTCTCCTGATCTCTCTCCTTCTTCTTCTTCTTGCTCCCTCTCCTCAATTTTCTCAACCGATAATCGCCTCGAAGGAAGAAGATTTGTAGAAGTTATCAGCAGCCTACAATACGCGATCCAAGGCGTAATGCTGGTGAATCCCGAGTCCCACAAGCTCACTAGAGCCCATAATCTAGTCACCATCGCAATGAAACACTTGGAGAAGGAGTTTTATCGAATCTTGAAGTCGAACCGACGGAATCTTGATCCAGAATCCGTCTCCGTTCGATCTTCAAGATCATTCAACCCGAGGCAACAAGTCTCCATTTACTCCAACGTTCCCAAATCCGAAGACGCAGATGTCATGACCGATCTGAAAATGATCGCTGATTGCATGATATCTTCAGGTTACGAAAACGAATGCGTCAAGATTTACAAGAAGATTAGAAGATCGATCATCGTCGAATCTTTGAGCAAACTAGGGTTCGAGAATCTAAGTTTCGGCAAGATTCAGAAACTTGAATGGGAGAGTATGGAGAAGAACATAAAAAACTGGCTAGAAGCTACCAAGATCGTGATCGCTAACTTGTTCGACGGAGAAAGAATCCTCTGCGACCACGTTTTCTCGAGTTACGTCTCCATCGCAGAATCTTGCTTCTCCGATATCACGCTCGATAGTGCTTTGACTCTCTTCATCTTCCCCGTGAGCGTCGCGAGATGCCGGAAAACCGTCGAGAAAATCTTCTCCACGCTCGACGTTTACCAAACGATCTCTAAGCTTCTTCCACAAATCGAGGAGATCTTTAGCTACGACTCAACCTCAGCCGTCAGATTACAAGCTGCCGATTCTTTGAACAGCTTAGCCGGAGCGATTAACTCAATGGTCGCCGAGTTCGAAGCTTCGATCACTAAAGAATCTTCGAAATCGTCGATCCCTGGAGGTGGAGTTCATCAGCTAACGAGATATGTGATGAACTTTGTCGTCTTCCTCGCTGATTACAACGAATCTCTCGCCGGAGTTCTCACAGAGTCGACGTTACCGTTGCCGGAAGATTACGCAGGCGAGTTAGGATCTTTATCTTCTTCTTCTTCTCCGGTGACCACAAGATTCGCGTGGCTGATACTAGTCTTGCTCTGTAAAATCGACACCAAATCTAGGGTTTACAATGACGTGGCTCTCACGTATCTGTTCTTAGCCAACAATCTCCATTACGTGATCTCCAAGGTTCGAACGTCGAACCTTAGAGTCGTGCTTGGAGACGAGTGGGTGGCGAGTCACGAAGGGAGAGTGAGTCAGTACCTTGACAAGTACGAGAGAATCGCATGGGGAGAGGTGATGACGTCACTCTCCGACGAGGAGGCTGTGATGGAAGAAAACGTTGCAAAAGAGCGGTTGAAGCGGTTCAATGAAGCGTTAGAGGAGGCGTTTCGGAAGCAGAGCGATTGGGTGGTTCCAGATTCGAAAATGAGAGAGGATTTGAGAGATTCCGTGGCGAAGAAGTTAACTTGTGTTGCGTCGTCGTTTTATGAAAAGCACCACGTGGAGACTTGGGAGGATGTTGTCAGATTCGTCCCTGAAGGTTTGGGTAATTACCTTTCTGATCTCTTTCTAGGTACGGGAGGATCTTGTAGTATTGTTCCTTCTTCACTCAAATCTTCAGAATCAGGACGTTCACTTTCAGAATCGGGACGGTGAAAATTTTGTGGGGAAGTGGCGTTTGTGTAAATATTATACTTTTGAGGATCTTGGCGATGAAAAAATTTGATCGTTGGATTGTGACTTTCTTGAAAAATGTTTGATTGACCATCGTTGGGACACGTGTGGGCATGTGAAGCCTGTTGACCAATATTTGTATAGTGGCTTTTGTTAAAAAGGTTTTATATCAACTCAAAAGTCAAAACGTAGAAGCCCATCTAAACGGCTTGTTTTATTTTCTTCCTCATAAAAGTGTAAGCTGTTAAAGAAAAGAAAAAAGAAAAAAAAATTATGTTGGGTCTCTAACGCACAAGTAAAAATGAGACCCTTTTGTTAATCTAAAATATAATTTAAAAAAATGGCGTTTAACACATGGACGAAGGCTGTGCATTGAGTGAATTTTGTTGAGCTTGTGAGAAAAGATATAACATTTCTTAATCTTACAACAAAACATTTCTTAATCTTACAACAAAACATACTATAAAAGAACATGGCATTCGTATTTCATCGGAAATCGGTCAAAAATTCCCGACAAAACTGTTTCTATCAGAAAATTCCGTCAAAACTATCTTTCTTTCCTTATAGCATACTATCACTCGTGATCTCAGATTATAGGACTTTTGTTAGAAAGTTAATAGTGATCATGAACCTATAATCAAAATATTTTAGAGTGATGGCAAAGCGACCGGCCAGTGACCACTATGACTAAGGTTTTGATTGGTAATTTTGCGGAATGGCGGAACTGCAGAAAAAATCTTGCGGAATAGATTAAGCGACTTATAAGTCGCTTTTCTGCGGAATGACTTTTCCTTTGTATTTTTGTTAAGAAAAAACGCAGTCTGCATTTTTATGTGTATTTTTTCATTACACGAATTTTTGTTGATTGGCAAAAAACCTGCGGAATTGTATTTAAAAATGCAATTCCGCCATTCCGCAGGTTACCAATCAGAGCCTAAATGAACCGTAGGGTTTCAAGATTATCTTGTGTATTTTTAGACACGACCAGACACAGGAGCAAAGGAACCATGTGTTTTTGCAGCCAAGTTTTTATATATCTTCGAGGCTAAAAGATAAGAGGAAAAATCGTTATTTCCTATTGGTAATGGCGCAAACATGTCCTCTCTGAGTGGCGGGTTTACAACCTTAAGGTATGTATCAATATTTTCGTATAAATTTTAATACAATAATGGTGGACTAAGAACTTAAATCATATTAAACCCTGTATGTAATTCGGTCAGATTCTACTTTGGATTTTTTCAATAAATATTGAATATTATCCTTTCTAATTGTTTTGAATTACATGCACAAAAACATCTACTATGGTTAGTAAATGAACGCATTCATAAACACTCTTCAACCTCTTTTGGAGTCTAGAAATGATAACAGTTCCTAGCGTTTTTTATTAAAATAATTCATGCTAGAATCTCACGTGTTTCCACTGCGACTTTATACCCTTTTTCCGCATTATAATAAACAAAGAACCACATATTCGATATGGTTTGGTTTAGGATAAGATTAGCAGAGATTTTAGGAGATTTGATTTGGTGTTTGGATTTGATTTAGTAGTTAAGATTTCAGTTAGATATTATTTTCTTGTTTCTCAAGTTTATCATTTAGTTGTAAGGCTTCTTATATAAGCCAACGCTTTCACAGTTTAATAAGATGAGATATTCAGTTTACTCTTTCATTTCTAATATCTGGTATCAGAGCAAAGGCACTAAACCTATCGATCATTTCAAGAGATGACGGAAGCCGCAAGTTTCACTGCACCTGCTGTACCGAAGTTTGATGGAGACTACGACCATTGGAGCCTGGTCATGGAGAACCTTCTCCGTTCCAAGGAGTACTGGACGGTCAGTGAGCCTGGTTTTGAAGATCTAAAAAGGATTGAGGCGCCCACTCCGGCACAAAAAAAGGAGCTTGATGACGCAAAACTCAAAGATCTCAAAGCCAAGAACTACCTGTTTCAATCAATCGATAAAACCACTCTCAAGACGATCACTCAGAAGGAGACGGCGAAGCAGTTGTGGGATTCCATGAAGGTTAAGCATCAAGGGGGGGCTAGGGTGAAGCGAGCTCAACTTCAAAGGCTGAGAAAAACCTTTGAAACTCTGGAGATGAAAGCTGGAGAAGCGGTGGCTGGATACTTCTCTCGAGTCATGGATATAACCAATGACATGAGGAACTGTGGTGAGATCATTGACGACGTCAAGATCGTGGAGAAGATTCTTCGGAGTCTGACAGACAACTTTAACTTTGTGGTCTGTTCGATCGAGGAATCTAAGGACATCGACGAGCTCACCGTTGATGAACTGCAGGCGTCGCTGCAGATACATGAGAGTAAAGTGAGGGAGAAAAGATGCAAGGAGCAAGTCCTGCAAGTTGAGAACGAGCCAAGGAATGCTCGGGGAAGAGGAAGATGGAACTTCCAAAGGGGAAGAAGTGGAAACAGAGGATGCGGAAGAGGGAGATCATTTGTGAACAGATCGGCCATTACTTGTTTCAGGTGTGGAAAACAAGGTCATTATCAGTTTGAGTGCACAAGTGAGGAGAAGGATGTTAACTATGCAGAGCTCAATGAAGAAGAAGAATTTCTGTTAATAGCCCATGTGGATATAAACAATGATGAGGGAGATGGAATATGGTTTTTGGACTCTGGATGTTCAAATCACATGACAGGAGAAAAGTTGTGGTTTGTTGAGTTAGACGAAGGTTTCAAGCATTCTGTTCGTCTGGGAAACGGCTCGAGTCTGATGGTTCAAGGGAAAGAGAAAATAGAATCGAAGTAGAAGGGATCGTACAGGTGGTGAGCGACGTGTATTATGTTCCAAAGCTCACAAACAATCTGCTGAGCATTGGACAGCTGCAAGAGAAACAGCTGACGATCATAATCAAGAATGGAGTGTGTAAGATTTTCTACCTGGAGCGAGGACTGATTGTGGAGACACAGATGACCAGAAACCGTATGTTTTTGGTCCACGCTAAGAAGAGGTCGCCCCCAGGAAGCTGTTTCAGAATGGAGGATGAAGACTTGGGAGACCTTTGGCATCGAAGATTTGGACATCTAAACAATAAGTCCATTCAACTCATGCAGAAGAAGGAGTTAGTGAAAGGGATACCCAATCTTGTAAACGAACCAAAGGTCTGTACCGTATGCAATGTGGGGAAACAACAACAGAGCAGGTTTCCAAAGAAGAGCAAGTGGAGAGCAACAGAGAAGCTGGAATTGATCCACACGGACTTATGTGGTCCAATCACTCCAGTCTCTAACAGTGGTAAACGTTATCTGATGGTGTTAGTTGATGACTTCTCTCGGAAAACCTGGATCTACTTCCTTGCAGAGAAAGCAGAGGCTTTCGAGACTTTCAAAGTTTACAAGAGTCTCGTTGAGAAAGAAGCTAAGACCGTGATCAGAGGGCTGCGCACAGATAGGGGAGGAGAATTCACTTCTGAGGAATTCAATAAGTTCTGCAGAGATCAAGGCATAAAGAGGCAACTAACTGCAGCATATACCCCTCAGCAAAACGGGGTGGCTGAGAGGAGAAATCGCACGATCATGAATATGGTCCATGTTTGTTGTCGGAGAAGGAAATTCCAAGATCTCTGTGGCCAGACGCAGCCAGATGGACAACTCATATTCTGAACCGGAGTCTCACCAAAGCCATCAAAGACAAAGTCCCAGAGGAAAGATGGACAGGGATTAAACCGAAGGTGGATTACTTCAGAATTTTTGGTGCAGTGGCGCATGTGCACATCCCGGTGCAGAAGAGAATAAAGCTCGATGATCGCAGTCACAGGTGCATTCTTCTCGGAGTCAGTGAAGAATCCAAGGCTTATCGCCTATATGATCCAGCAACAAAGAAAATCATTGTAAGTAGGGATGTGATATTCGAAGAAGATGCGAATTGGGACTGGAAACTAAACATTCCTGAGGAAAGTGAGCTGGCTTGGGGAGATGATGAAATGTTAGATGGCAAAGAAACTGATGAAGAGGCAGAGGATGGAAGAGAAGAAAATGACAATGTTGTAGCAGAACCTGTGGAGACTGTTAACGGTAGAAAATCAGCAACCAGAGAATAGTGGAACGTCAAGGAGGCAGAAACAACAACCCACTTGGATGCAAGACTTTGTTAGTGGTGAGGAGATAAGCGAAGAGGAAGAAGAACTGATGAATCTGGCCTTATATATTTTTGGTGATGATCCGGCGAACTTTAATGAGGCTGAGAAAGAAGGAAAATGGAGGAAAGCTATGGAGTTAGAGATTCAGTCCATTGAGAAAAACAACACATGGGAGCTAGTTGATCTACCGGCTCATGCGAAGAAGATTGGTGTCAAATGGGTTTACAAAACGAAGTTAAACGAGGAAAGGAAAGTAGAAAAGTGCAAGGCTCGACTGGTGGTAAAAGGTTATGCTCAAACTGCAGGAGTTGATTACACAGAGGTATTCGCACCAGTTGCTCGTTGGGACACGATAAGGAGTCTTCTGGCTGTCGCGGCTCAACGAGGTTGGAGCGTTTATCAACTCGATGTCAAAAGCGCATTCTTGTATAGTGAACTAAAGGAAGAAGTCTACGTTGATCAGCCGGAAGGATTTATCAGAGCAGGGGAGGAAGATAAAGTGTATCGCTTGAGAAAGGCTCTCTATGGCTTAAAACAGGCACCACGAGCCTGGTTTAGTTGCATTGAGAGTTATTTTGTGAAGGAAGGTTTCCAGAAGAGCAGCTATGATCACACGCTGTTTTACAAGAAAACAGACAACAAGACGCTGGTGGTAAGTCTTTACGTGGATGACTTGATTTTCACAGGAAATGATGAACTCCTATGTGCAGAATTCAAGTCATCTATGCAGAGAGAGTTCGAAATGATTGATATTGGCAAGATGAAGTTTTTTCTTGGCGTAGAAGTTCACCAAAGCAGCAGAGGGATACACATTTGTCAGAAGAAGTATGCGAGGGAGGTTCTGGAACGCTTCAACATGTGGAACTGCAACTCGGTTAAAAATCCCATTGTACCTGGTGCAATCATCACAAAGAAAGGAAGTGGGGAAGTTGATGCAACATTTTACAAGCAACTTGTCGGGTGTTTGATGTACCTCATGGTAACGAGGCCTGATCTGATGTTTGTGGTGTGCTTGGCAGCTCGTTTTATGGCGGATCCTAAAGAAGAGCATATGTTGATTGCTAAACGAGTACTCAGGTACTTAAAGGGAACGTTGGACTTTGGAGTTTTCTATGTAAGATCATCAATCTTGAAGCTGATAGGTTACACAGACAGTGACTATGCTTGTGATGTAGACGATAGAAAGAACACCTCTGGATATGTGTTCTTACTAAATAGAGCAGCTGTGTGTTGGAGCTCGAGAAAGCAGGATATTGTTACTCTTTCATCCACAGAAGCAGGGTATGTTGCAGCGACTTCTGTGGCATGTCACAGTGTTTGGTTAACGGGTATGTTGCAGGAATTGGAGGTTTTGAATGAGGTCTGCAGTGACATCTTGTGTGATAACAGCTCAACAATCAAGCTGTCCAAGAATCCGGTTATGCATCGAAGAACAAAACACATTGATGTTAGGTACCATTATTTGCGTAACTTGGTGATTGAAGGGGTTCTGAAGCTGTCTTTCTGCAGAACTAATGATCAGGTAGCTGACATCATGACAAAGCCGATCAAGCTTGATCAGTACGAGAAGCTTAGGGAGTGTCTTGGAGTTCGAAAACTGGAGGATTAAACTGATGCAGACATGCTTCGGTTTAAGGGGAGGAATTTGTTGAATATTCGATATGGTTTGGTTTAGGATAAGATTAGCAGAGATTTTAGGAGATTTGATTTGGTGTTTGGATTTGACTTAATAGTTAAGATTTCAGTTAGATTTTATTTTCTTGTTTCTCAAGTTTATCATTTAGTTGTAAGGCTTTTTATATAAGCCAACGCTTTCACAATTTAATAAGATGAGATGTTCAGTTTACTTTTTCATTTCTAATAAAAGAACCATCAAGAAAACAAGATTGTTTTTTTTTTGTATGTTCAACAAAAGACAAGAATATATCCAATCATTTTCATTGTAAAGATATAATCGTAGCTTTTATATATATATATATATATATATATTAAAAGATAATTCAAAGATGTGTTGGAAGCTATTATTTGTATAGAATATAATATATATTTAGTAATGAATTTAAATATATATATATATTCATTCAGTCACGTTGAATTTTTTGTCAACCGTTGAATACAAATAATATTCAGTCACGTTGAATTGTTTGTCAACCGTTTGAGTACAAATATATTTGAAAGAAGGTATTATAATAAGATATGAATTACAATTAATTCTAACATGTTACAAAAGTGAATGAACTACGTACCTGCTACCAGAACGGATTAAGACAGATTAAGACAAACGTGAATTACATATCTGCTACCAGATTAGATTTAATACATAGGCGACTAGTCTAATATAATGTCTTTCCGTGACCTATATTATACTAAGATTTCTAGTGATGACATAAACAAAACCTGGTATATATTATGCAAAGCTGATGAAAGTTATCAAGTGCTAGTGGAAGTGGTCCTCTTTATTGAGATGTTGTCATCTAATTTTAAGTTAGAGATCGATTTTCTGCAAATGTCTACTCTAAATCAATCTAACTCCTCATATTTGGTTATTTAAATAGTGTCATGTTTAAAATTTCTGAAATCCAGTGAGTGAGATACGCAACAGTTATATTTTATCTTAGGAAAATTAGTTTGATGGTGAAAATCTGGATCAGAAGTTTAATTAAATTAACTTACAATAGATATTTGTGTGATAATTGGTTTAATCACTAATCATAAGTTTATAACAAACTATTGCTAATTAATTACTACTTATTTTTATTTTTGAAAATCCGCATTAAAGTCGTTACAAATTGAAACGTAATATGACATATATACTATTTGATATACAATAGTAAATTTTGAACTGTCGCAGATCTGTTGCAGGAAATATTATGACTATCAGACTATTGTCTCTTAATTAACTGCTACTAACTAAAAAGGTAGTTAGCAGATATAGTTAGAGAAAGACTAATCGAATAAAATTATAAAATAGTTACATATCCTATTTATTGTTGGAGGTGAATTTATTTTCAACGATTCACATCACGATACATGGATATCAATCTAGACAGAACCTCCCCGCTCGTGATCCTCCCGCGTTGACACCATCCGAATGTATTCACTCTAAAATTTAACAGTTATAAAATACTCTAACTTAATATACAGTACGTATAAGAAAATCTTTATAGTAATAAATACTTATGCGTACTTGGAATATAGTTAATTTTTCTTATCTTCTTGATTTGAATTTCTTGTATCAACGACAAAATACTCCAAGAATATCAGCGACATTCCAACCGGAGCCCTGGGCCAAATATATTGCCTTGCTTATTTTTGTATATATGAATAATATACACATTATCATGTTTGATCTATAAAAACCTGATCACATGCAGCATGTTCCACCACTCTTAGAAACTTTTAAAAATTCTTTTCTCAATAAAAATACAGATGGGATTTTTCGATTCGATAGTACTCATTTATTGATTGTTATATAGTGCCTGCCCTAGGTAAAAGCCATGGAAGCATTTCAAGCTATAATCCTTTATTTAATTTTTCAGCCAATTTTACTACAAGTATCTTATATCTCTACTCGTTTTAGATTAAATAGAGGTGGTGAGTTCTTATACCATTGCCTGCAAAACAATATAACTAGGTTTTATTTTTATTTTTTTGGCTTGTAGTCCTTAATTTTTTATCCGAATTTTCTGAACATTTTCCATTATCCGAATTTTTTGGCCCATTTTTTATCAAGAACATTTTGTGTAATATTTTTCAATATTTGCGTTATCTGTTTCTTTGTCTTTTCGGCGATTTTCAATACCTATTTTCTAGAGCCGATTGACTAAATTATCAGGAAAAAAATCAAAACAGCTTTTTTGGTCGTAAATTAAAACAACTTAAATTGACTCAGTACGGACTCGATGGATATTTAAAAGAAAAAAACAAGAAAGTAGAGTCAGCATAGCTCCCCACGTGCATGTATACATGTAAATGTACAAACAACTGCATGTATATAGTTATGGGAAATTAAGTTATTAAAGTCATAACCAGAACCCCCCAAAGCAATAACAATTCTATATACTATATTATGATTTCATAGTATGATGAGATTTTGTGATTTGACTTTAATACTGGAGTAAAAGTTATACTGGAAAACGATGGGATGGACAACTATGGTAATTATATGGCGACGGCACACCAATGAGTAGTATATATCATAATAATCTCTAATTAGTTCTTTTAAATTTTAATTGTATGTACATGTGAGTATGAACTAAGTGGTGGTGTATTAGTGGTTGAAGAATTTAATTTGAATATTTTTTTGGCAGATATCAAGTCTTTTCTGTATTTGTAGATGCTATCAATAAATAAATAAAAAACTCATGTTTTATAAGTTGAGATTATTAAATTAAGTTTCAGTGAGGGATTTCCTAGTTAGCAAAAAATATATATGTAAGTATGTAACTATACGTATAAATATATTGGTCAAGCATTTAAATGTAGAAAAAGATTTGAAACTTGCAATCCTATCAACTATTTTTATAAAAGATATGACGAGACTTCATTTGATATTTAATTATATATCAAAATTTTTAATATGATGTCGCCAAAAGAAAGTTTTAACAATTCTTCCATATTACTAGTACTTTATGGCATTCAATAATTCAGTTGCGCCCTTTCATGCATATATAGCTACTAGGATTATTGTTCGATATTTGTAGCGAAAACGTTTTTTGAAAAAGAATTCTTAGCGAAAACTTTTCAGATAAACTAGCGACATGTTGATTTCCTAATATACCAGAAAATTAGGTTAAATTGCAAAATTCTTTATGTAGTCTAAACATGTTTGACTCACCAAATTTCCTTGACCTTGCTCTTGCTGAAATCTCTATAAGTATACTGAAAAAGAGAAAATAAATAAGAATCTTTTATTTATTCTCAAAAAACGTAAGAAATCACACCTAAACAATCTATTAATACTCTCAACAAAAAACATCTTTTTATTCATTTAAAATCGTAATAACCCCAAACATATTGAAAAATAAGATAAATATTAATATATAAGCTATAATAATTATAAATATTTATTTATGTTTTGAATATTATACAATACTCGTTGTGTTATTCTTCAAATTCAAAACTGTATGATGCATGTTATTGAGAAAAAAAATGTTGATTATTTGGAAAGGACATATGTTTAAAGTACGTATTACATATCCATGGTATAAAATATCAACATCGAACTTTGGAAACTAAAGAGGTTTTTGATCAACCCCTCAAAATATTTGGAAAAAAATAAAGAAATGTTAAAACCTGAAAAAATAAATTTACAATATCGGACCAAGTAAGTGTGATAATATACAGCGTTGACTAAGCAGATAATGTAGAGTACTCCTTAAGAATGTGTTGAATATTAGTGGGTTTGGTATCAATCTTTGTCACTATTTATTTTGCATCCAACTTTATACATATGATATATCATTGTATTATTATTATGCATCAGTATTTATTGGATACGGCGATTATAGCTCAGTTGAATCGAATTTCTCAAGCAATTAATGAAATAAAATCGGACGAAGTCGTCTTGCTTGACTATTATTCTATTGATGTCGTCGCCGATCAATCACGGAAGTCAAAGTAAACCTCACTTGGTAGAAAGTCCTAATTATTACTACAATTATTTTTCAGTTGTGTAAATGACTTTCTTTTTCTAGCAGCTTAGTTGACTGCATTTATGGATATTTCGTCGTTATCCATCGAACAACCAACTTTTCAATCATCTTATAGGATCATTTTCTTAAACCATAATGTGAAATGAAAATAGAATTAACGAATTTTATAATATGTAAATGAAAATTTCAATAAATGTAAATTCAAAAGTTATGAAATATTTTTTGGTTTCAGATTAACTGTTGTTTTGAAATTTCTTATACAAACAATATAAAACTCTATTATACTCCTACTGAAATTATTTACATTATTTGATGCTAGTTGTTTTTTCATTATCATTCATTCATTCGTAACCCTTACTATTATACATTTTCCTGTGCATACTGAATGACCTTTTTTTTAATGAGTTAAAATATTAACTTAAAAAAACTGTCATATTTCTCCGCTCGTCTTCCTAGCAGTCGGAATCCTTTACTCCGGCGATCAGTTGTCTGGCTGGAATTAGATTGATTAGCCAACTTTTGCTTTAATCACTTTCTCCATTTATTGAAAAAAAAAGAATTTACACAATAAATAATTATTATTGAAAATCCGAGAGAGTGTAAAGAATATAATTTTTTAGTAAAATCCTTGGATAATATGTTGTTAAAATAATATTCTTTAACATAAATTTTTAAAATATTCATTTCAAGATTCATATAGTAATTAATTAGATATATTGTTTTAATAAATACGTGATTTGTTATACGTAGTTATATGAATTTGTTACTAGTTACTATATATATATACTCCCTCCGTTTCATAAAGAATGTCGTTTTAAGGTTTTATTTTTGTTTCACAAAGAGTATCGTTTTATATTTCAATGCAAAATTTTAAACAATATTACAGTTTTGACCCTATTGATTTAATGTATTAATTAGAAAAAAGGTTATTTAATGCATTAATAAAGGGTAAAATAGTATTTTTAATAGTTTTATTAATAAGTGTGAAAAATGTCAGAATGACACTCTTTGTGAAACGGAGGGAGTATAGATTAGTCGTTGCATATTTTTGTATATGTTTTACAACAGAAATCTGAGAGATTTTTCAAACTTTCATATTGACATCAATTCATATGTCACCATTTGTTATATAAAATCCGTAGTAAGTTTGTAGACTTCTATATCTCACATAGAAATTATTTTAAAAAATTGATACATATGTAACAATTTTATTAGGATATCTCGACTTGCCAAATCGATTTGAAATCAATACTTTTTAAACATGTATCTATTTTTCATTGCTAAATATGTAGATGCTAAATAAATAATTTTATGTTATTGTATATCTAAGAACTTTGTAGACTAAGTTATGACATTTTACAAATAACTATGTAGCTGAATTAAAAAACACATAAAAGTATTTTATTTTGGGACAATATTTTTGTTTTAAAATGTTTTCTATTTGGTTAGCCAAGATGCTGATTTTTAAAAAAGCATGTGTTGTAAGTTATGCTACTATACTGGAGACTTTTTTTTACTAAACTATAAAGGAGAATTTTGGTAGTAATTAATCCATACATATATAATGTTTACTATGGAGGCAAGCTAATAAATTTCAGATGTCTCCGTCTAACCATGTTTCTCTAGTTAAGGTAAAATCTTATGCAACTAAATTAACATTTGCAAGCAAGGCAATATGTTTCCAGTGTCCATATTTCTTCAATCTACGTGTTTTTACGTATGAAATTTGAGTGACAATTGATGAGAATTGACTGTTCTCACAATTACAAGACTAATGATTGGTTAAACTTGCCACCGATCTACTTGTCGTTCTACATCCTCTTACCAAACTAAACTGTAACAAAAAAATGTATTCCTCGATTAAAATGGTTACGAGCTTGTCTACAACTCAAAAGTATATGTTCGGTAATCACATATTAGTCTTAATGAATAAAATTAGTGATGACAAAACAAAAGTATGTAATCAGTGATTTGTGTTAGTAAAATCGTTGTTGTTGTGTTATCATTTGGATTATAGAATTTTAATTAGGTCTTTCTATATATATATATATATATACCTTTATATGATATTTTAAATAACTGAGCATCAAAATTTGACACCGATTGTATATAATTTTGTTCTTAGTCTAATTTTATTTTGCATATATTTTTCTAAATAAATCTTTAAAAAAGTATTGGGTCCTTTGATTATTACACTTCATATTGGACTTCAAATTGGACCGTCATACTTCCCCTTCTGGTCATAAATTAGTTATTTCGCATAATGCATATTTTGGGAAAAAAAAGATGAAAGTAACTAGAGACGCCTTGGCTATCCGTAGACGCATCAATATCTTTTTTTGATTGGCGTTTTTTGCAGAGTTTTGCGAGCTCTCCCGATTTCAATCATACTTGGCCACACATTAAGATGTTTTCATGGAAAAAAAAACGGTCCTCTCAATGCTCTAACGCCCACACCGGATATGGACCACGTTCTGAACCCAGCTCATGTACCACTTTAATGGGCGAACAAGCTGGATTTCTACGAATCTCCGAGGATTAGTATGGGTTTTGGCTAAGGATATTCTGATTATCCAAAGTAAAAAATGAAGGTAATTCTGAATCGGTGAAAACATCAAAGTAGATTTGAGTCCAAAATTTAATTGGCCACTGCAATTAACACGGCAGAAATAGTCTGAAAATTCCTATTTACAGATAGATGTTTATTGAAATTATAATATACATAAATAGCAAGTCGTATATCTACACACAGGTACACCTAACTTTGTTGGAGTGAGAGATGAATTAAATAAAAACTAGAGAGAGAGAGGTTAAAGGAAAATTAAAGTGTTTAAGACAATAGACAGAAGAGAAGGTGGGGGAAGTACGAAGAAACGCACGCAGAAGGTGTGAGCCAAAGCAATTAGTAACTAAAGATTAATACGTAATCTCTTACTTAAACCACATTCGGTTGGTAGGAGTTGAGATGACTTAAGACAACTTCACTCTCTCACTTTTGTGTGGGTCTATTTTATTTTATTTTTCTGGTTAATTGTCTCTTCTTCTTCACTTCCTTCCTAAGCTCACATTTTCTCCAACTCATATTTCAACAATCTCTTTAATTATAACTCATCGAACCATAAACTATATATAAAAAAAATGAAATGAGTGTTAAAGTAGACATCAAAAGAAATGTGATCTAGAGAATATCTCTTAGCACCTAAGTTACTATTTGGTCTAGCATGTGATAATGTAAAACACTGCATAATCACACAAACAAAATTACCTCAATAATGTTTCACTCTACTTTTTGCTATATTTTTTTATATCACGAATCAACGACTTCTGATCCCAAATATCCAACCTTTACAAAACATTTAATCTAAATAGACAAAATATAGGTACACAAAAATTATATATATATATATATATATAGTAAGACTTTCAATGTGATTATATTAGAGTATATTTAGTTTTTACCGCTGTTAATTTTTCTTTGATCCACATATCAGAAGTTTTCAAACTTTTTTTTCTTTACTTTCATTCTACAATACAAATAAATAACGCGAAAAAAATAGCATAGATTATGACCAGCCGACAGGTAATCACAATATGTTCATGTTCGAGAGATAAGATTGGACAACTCAACAATAGAAGAAAAGATATATCAACAATGCTATAAATATTGCAATACATAATACTAGTAAATGGTAGACTTGTTGTAAGAAAGTTTCTCTTGTGTTTTAATAAAAGAACAAGTGAAAATTCTTTCACATTGCATATACATCAACATCAACGTGTCCCCACATGATTCATCAGTCTTAAGTAAAAACAAAAAAGCCATCTCAAACTTGTAATAACTTTCTTACCGTCAACGAAAATTTATTTGACTTCTCCTTAAATTTCTCAGAAAAAATTCAACGGTGATGTAGAACCCACTGAAATTGCAGAGCTGTCGTTTCTCATCCATTCTCATATTCTCTTATATAATACCCTTTACAATCTCCACTTCATTTTCATGCATCTTACTCACTTCATCATCTCTTCTTAACCCCAAACACAAACCAAAAAAAAATACCAAAAAGAAAGAAAAAAATACCAATAATAATATGGATCTTCTCCTTCTCTTGTTCTCCCTTCTTCTCTCCTATCTCTTCTTCAAGATCTGGAAACTCATAGACTCAAAACAAGACAAAGATTGCTACATCTTAGACTATCAATGTCATAAACCATCCGACGATCGAATGGTGAGCACTCAATTCAGCGGAGAGATCATATATCGGAACCAAAACCTTGGATTAACCGAATACAAGTTCCTTCTCAAAGCCATCGTAAGCTCAGGGATCGGAGAACAAACCTACGCTCCAAGACTCGTCTTCGAAGGCCGAGAAGAGCGTCCTTCATTACAAGATGGAATCTCAGAGATGGAAGAGTTCTACGTAGACAGCATTGGAAAACTCCTGGAGAGACAACAAATCTCACCTAAACAAATCGACATCCTCGTAGTCAACGTCTCCATGCTCTCCTCAATGCCTTCTTTAGCTTCAAGAATCATAAACCATTACAAGATGAGAGACGACGTCAAAGTCTTCAACTTAACCGGGATGGGATGCAGCGCGAGTCTAATCTCTGTAGACATTGTCAAGAACATTTTCAAGAGCTACACAAACAAGTTAGCTCTCGTTGCTACCTCGGAATCTTTAAGCCCTAATTGGTATAGCGGAAACAACCGCTCGATGATTCTAGCTAATTGCTTGTTCCGATCCGGTGGCTGTGCTATTCTCTTGACTAACAAGCGTAGCTTGAGAAAGAAAGCAATGTTTAAGCTCAAGTGTATGGTACGGACTCACCATGGAGCTAGAGAGGATTCTTACAACTGTTGTATCCAAACGGAGGACGAACAAGGCCGTGTAGGGTTTTACTTGGGGAAGAATCTACCAAAAGCCGCGACTCGAGCTTTTGTAGACAATCTCAAGATTATAACACCCAAGATTCTTCCCATAACAGAGCTCTTGAGGTTCATGTTAAAGCATCTCATCAAGAAAATCAAGATTCTTCAAAACCCTAGCAAGGGCTCTACGAATCTCCCACCGGGAACTCCTTTGAAGGCAGGGATCAACTTCAAGACCGGGATCGAACATTTTTGCATACACACCGGAGGAAAAGCTGTGATAGATGGGATTGGACATAGCTTGGATTTAACCGAGTATGATATTGAACCGGCGAGGATGACTCTTCACCGGTTTGGGAATACCTCGGCGAGTAGTTTGTGGTATGTGTTGGCTTACATGGAGGCTAAGAAGAGATTGAAGAGAGGAGACAGAGTGTTTATGATTAGCTTTGGAGCTGGTTTTAAGTGTAATAGCTGCGTTTGGGAAGTTGTGAGAGATCTCACCGTTGGAGAAGCAAAAGGGAATGTGTGGAATCATTGCATTAATGATTATCCACCTAAATCGATTTTGAATCCTTATATGGAGAAGTTTGGTTGGATTCAAGATGAAGATCCTGAGACTTTCAAGATCCCTGACGCTTTCAATTTCATGTAAAACGTTTCCGAACAAAAACGCAAACGCAAAAACATTACAAAGGTGACCATATTCTCTTTCTTTTTTTCCTTTTTTTGTTTTTTTCCTCCGTTTTCCGTTAATTAAAATTTTACGTTTACGTGTTTTTATTTTTTAAAGAATCGGATTGGAAAGGAGATATGAATGTAAAAGAAACTTCGATTTAGCTTTGCTTTTTCCTATAAATTTTTTGGTGTTATAATTTTTTGTTGATTCTATACTGTTAAATAATTTAGGAGCATGCACTTCCAATACGATGATAATTTTTATTAATTTGCCATCCTGTTGGAATGCTACCTTCTTTTTCTTATGTTAAATATTGTTGTATCATTTTACTATTTTTTGTATTAATGTTTCATTTCGACTTTATTTTGTAATCTTGTTTCGCATTTACTGAAGCTTGTCAAAGTACAAATTCATGCTACTCCTCTTTTTGCGTGATTATATGTTTTCAAATGTTTGTTTGAAAACTGTATAAAAAACTAAACTTATACTATATTCGAGGTCTATAAATTTAGTATTGAAGTTTGAAAAGTTGGTAAATAAAGAGTCTGCAGTGGACGTCTGAATTGTGATGTTCAGATTCTGAACACGTCTTAATCTATGTTTCGCTGTTTACTAAATCTCTTTTACATTTACATGCGCTGCGACGTAATTTATTTATCTTCCTATTTCCGTTCTTAGAACAATTTTTTTTTGTGTCAAACGTTTTTTTCTAAGAAAAAGTGAAAAACATTCAAATTGAATTGAAAAAGAGTTTGTTTGGTAGGCAAACATTCAATGAGCATTTCATTTCACCACCAGATTCCGGGCCCCATTTTTCTCCACGAAAAATGACATAAAAAATCGCAGTTATTATTAATATTAGTATTTGATTAGGTACGCATAATAAAGTTTACTCATGCCTCACGACAGAAACATATAGTTAAACAAATGCCTTAATTAGGGTCGATTTTGTTGAATCAAATTTAGTAATCGGGAGAGAAAGAACTCAATCAGTGCGATTACTAAACATCCTAATCGCAGATCTCTCCATGGTTTTCATACTGAAATAACCTAATTGAAGAAATTATTGTACCTATAAGGGCGGACTTTAAAAAAGAAAAAAAAAACCTAAATGGTTAAAGACAACTCATACTTTGTCAGGAAACTTGATTCTGCGACTTGCTTTATGGACCAACTATCTCTATTCTCTGTAACGAATTCAATATAATCCAATTTTTTATTACAAAACGAAAACGAGAGAAACAATAATTTTGCATTTAAACCCATTGGTTTTGATGATAAAACAAAGCCATTGTTTCCAACGACAAATGAAATAGTCTAAATTTGAATCAGTATATCGTTAATAAATTCAGAGAAAGTTCATCAGGATCTGTTTTTATGGTACTCCCTCCGTTTTACCAAGAGTGTCGTTTTAAGATTTTATTTTTGTTTTACAAAGAGTGTCGTTTTATATTTTCAATGCAGAATTTTAAACAATATTCCACTTTTGACCATATTGATTTAATGTATTAATTAGAGAAAAAAGTTATTTAATGTATTAATAAAGGACAAAATAGTATTTTTAATAGTTTTCTTAATAAGTGTGAAAAATGTTAAAATGACACTTTTTGTGAAACGGAGGGAATAGTATTTTCAATTAGTTTTTACCACAAAATGAGATTTAGTAAAGCTTTCCCGAAATTGATTGTTTGTACGAATGTCAATACTATTATTTTTTGAAGTATTGTTTCTATACTCTTGTTTGAGATCAATGTAGTTATCTTATGTAGGGGTTTATTGCTGTCTTCTGTGGGATAGTTATATTTTGATGAGTTAATTTTCTAAAAATATACATTAATACAACAAATTGGTGGGAAATGATTCAAATGAAACTGTTACTAATAATAATTAATTGAGAAAACAAATAGGAAACAAATCTAAAAAGGTAATAAATAGGGACAGGTAAGTGACAGTATATAGGGAGCGGTCCAAAATTGAAATAAAACTACTTTTGCTACTCTTTCTTTTAATTTGCCACTCAAAGACAGGTGGACATTTATTTCTCACTCTCACATGTGGCATTATTAGGTGCCGTTGATCCTTATAAAATATGTTGCCAATAAATTGGGATTTGTACCATTGAGAGTTTGAGACGACCCAACATGATTCTATTTCTCTTCGGTTTAATAAATCCAACCGAAGACGATCGTGCTAAGTCATAAATTTACTGCCTGATTTCGTAATGTCCGAATCTAATTTATCATTGAGTCATCTATTTTTCTTTTTCTAGATACATACATTTCTGAAACGGATTTAATTTCTACAGAATTCATATATTTCTTTTTTTTGGACAAACCATATATCCTTTTTCTTTTTAGTTCCTGCAACCATATTTTCCATTCCCTTAAAACTTTGGGGATAACATAGCATCAATGAGAATGAGTTAATATAACTCTTTGATTAATAAAAGATAACTGAGAAAAGTAGAGGTTAAAGCTGAATTAACATCTCTTAAAACTTCAGAATAGTTGCTTAACATTTATACACTAGTAAGTGTGTTATGTAAAACCCTAGCCACTATGCATGCCCCCTTCTTTCCATTTTTTATCTTTAATTCGAGAAAGGGATTACATGTTGACCTTCCATCTTCTTCTCCTCGACTTTCCTCATCTATCCAAATCTCTGAGAGGCATTGATAAATTTTATTGTTTCATATTGTTATTGAAAGAGATTATGCAAACGATATTATCTTTTAAAATTATTGAGAGAGCAGCGACAATTGATTCCTTGCATATGTTCTAGAGGACACTCCACTCCCCTTTAGAATAATTTTATTATAGGCATTGTGGCTAGAGTTTTATTCAAAATGTTGACATATTGTCTGGATCATGACTCAAAACGAGTGATATGAAAATTAAGAAACTATGGGAACAAGTAGACTTACGTTATGACTTAAGATCAATTACAGAAATTTGTCTCTTTGATATTATTATATAAAGGCGTGGTGTAGAATAAAGTGGTCGATGGACTCGTCCTTGAAGCAACGGTGGCAGCGTGGCTGTGATGAGTCAAGATTGTTAACCAACTCAGGTATGGGCTTAATTCTTCGTGTTTGGATCATAATCTTTTAAAATAGGCCCATATGTCCTTATTCGATAACCGTGGAGGGATGTATCGACCATCTCGTGAAGTGGCTCGACCATATTGTTCCTTAGAGTGGTTTGGTTGGTGAATCTTCAATATTCCAGGCTGGTTCGAGTCGGGGTGGCTCCATGGTCGAATATAGTAAAGTGTGGTCAACTCGGTAAGATTTTTGGTAAAGAATGTTTCGACCAAATGGTAAGCTTTCTCGACCAAGTTGTTTCTTCTCTAGACTAGGTATTCTATGGACCATTTTCGGTTTGAATTTTTTTTTTTTTTTACGCCGTTTCATAAAAATGTGGGATCACAACGAACGCCTCTTCTTATACCAGGAGTGGTCCAATACATTTTGCTACCTAAAATATAAAAAAATTCATTAAATCCATTATAAATAAAGATGTCAAAAATGTCACAACATAGCAAACTCAGGATTCGAACTAGATACTAAATGCTAACAAAATAAGTGGTCAGCCATTGCACTACTCTAAGTTTCCAAAATTTGCTGCCCCTTATCTTTTACATATACTTTTTAGCGCCTAAAGCAAGAGCTTTACCAGCTTTAACCAGAGCCAGTCATGCCTTGCACCATGCTGAATTTTTTTTAATAAATTTGTTTTCATAAATAACTTGCAGAAATCGCATCTTCCAAAAATTGAAACCTAGACTTTTTAGTGTAGAAGCATTAATTAACTTTTAATCGACCACTGAAGTTCTGAACTAAAAAAAATCTACTGGTTTGTATGTTCATATTGCTTTTTTACTTGCAAAAACATATTTGATTTGATAATGATAATGATAATGATAATGTTAAAATCCATAAATCCTATGATGCAAACCAGATTGGGTATGGTTTTGGTTCTCACAAATTGCCAAATACTAGTGGTCCATCATTTTCAAACCAAATCAGTAATTTGCCAATACCTTTTTCCTACATGATTAATCTACAAAGAAGAAAAGGACGACACTATCTATATTTCTGAAAATTGTTCCAAACGACGAGTTTAAGTTATGGGCTCAATTCTTCTACTTTGGACCTCTTAGATGTTTAGGTCCACTAACATCTAAGCCCATTCGAACACAGCCACTGAAAAACTGTTTCATCTCCGGCGACGTTGATCGATTCTCAGCCACCGCTTCGGCGCTTCGTGATGTGAAACAGTAAAACTCGGTATCGGTTTCAACTACATCGCCGAATTCACCGGAAAACTCAGATAATCCCGACCCCACTCTAGCCGATGGCAAATCTATCGAAATCTCCACCTCCGATTCACTAGCCTATTCAGCTCCTACGTCACCAGTGAATCGATTATCCATGTCTCACCTGTGACCACAATAACACAACGAAGCTATTCGACAGAAACTATGCGTAGATGTCTGCGTTGGTTCGTCTTACTTCAAAGGTTGCGTCTTTGGCGAAATCAGGCCGCATAACAAGCGCACGTCAGGTGTTCGATCAAATGCCTGACCGAGACACCGTCGCGTGGAACACCATGTTGACTAGCTATTCTCATTTGGGTCTAGTTCAGGAATCTATATCGATTTTCACCGGTTTAAGATTTTCCGACGCTAAGCCTGATGATTACTCGTTTACAGCGATCTTGAGCATTTGCGCGAGCCTACGCGATGTTGGATTCGGAAGACAAGTCCAGTCTCTAGTTATCAATTCTGGGTACGGATCTTCGTTGCCAGTTAACAATTCGCTTATCGACATGTACGGTAAGTGCTCTGATACTCTTAGCGCAAACAAAGTGTTTCGAGATATGTTCGATGATAGTAGAAACGAAGTAACTTGGTGCTCGCTTTTGTTTGCGTACATGAATGCTCAACAGTTTGAGTCCGCCCTCGATGTTTTCGTCGAAATGCCGAAAAGGGTCGCGTTTGCTTGGAATATAATGATCTCTGGTCATGCTCAGTGTGGAAAGGTGGAGTCTTGTTTAACTTTGTTCAAAGAGATGATGGAGAGTGAGTTTGAACCGGATTGTTATACGTTAAGTTCTCTGATGAACGCTTGTGGTGATGCGTCAAATCTTGTTTGTGGGAGGATGGTACATGCTGTGATGGTGAAGAATGGATGGGATTCAGCGGCCGAGGCGAGAAACTCTGCGTTGAGCTTCTACGCGAAAGTTGGATGCAGAGATGATGCAATGAGAGAGCTTGAGTCTATTGAAGTCATGAGTCAGGTATCTTGGAACTCTGTTATCGACGCGTGTATGAGAATAGGAGAAACAGAGAAAGCTGCTGAGTTGTTTCGTCTTGCTCCTGAGAAGAATATCGTTACTTGGACTAGTATGTTTGCAGGATACGGTAGGAACGGAGATGGAGAGCGAGCACTGAGACTCTTTGTTGAAATGATGAAACATGGAGTGAGTTCTGATCATTTCGCGTACGGTGCTGTTCTTCACGCATGTTCAGGTTTAGCACTTTTAGGACACGGAAAAATGATCCATGGTTGTCTGATTCATCATGGATTTCAAGGTTATGCTTATGCTGGTAACGCGTTGGTTAATTTGTATGCCAAATGTGGAGATATTAACGAAGCAAGTCGTGCTTTCGGGGAGATAGCTAACAGAGATTTGGTATCTTGGAACACGATGCTTTTCGCGTTTGGTGTGCATGGTTTAGCAGATGAAGCTTTAAAGCTCTATGAGAAGATGATAGCATCAGGGACTAAACCGGACAAGGTGACATTCATTGGATTGCTGATAACTTGCAGCCATTCAGGACTTGTAAAGGAAGGTTGCACGATTTTCGAATCCATGGTAAAAGAATTTGGAATCCCATTGGAAGTAGATCATGTAACTTGTATGATAGATATGTTTGGGAGAAGTGGACGTATAGCAGAAGCAAAGGACTTGGCTACAAGTTACTATTCACTCATCACTGACGCTAGTGGTGATAAAAGTTCATGGGAAGCTCTCTTGGGTGCTTGTTCTACACATTGGCACACAGAATTGGGCGGAGAAGTTGGCAGAGTTCTAAAGATAGCTGAGCCAAGCGAGGAGATGAGTTTTGTTTTGTTGTCCAACTTGTATTGCTCGAGTGGACGGTGGGAAGAAGCAGAAGGTGTGAGGAGAGAAATGGTGAAGAGAGGCGTGAAGAAAACTCCGGGATGTAGCTGGATCGAAGTAGGAAACCAGGTTTCAGCTTTTGTAGTTGGTGACTATTCACACACGCACATTGAGGAGGTTTTTGAGATTTTAAACTGCATCCAATGTGATATGAGAAACTCAGACACTTTTGGACCTTGAGGATTAAGAAGTGTTGTATGATTTGAAAGCGTGTAGAAAAAATAGTCATTGAGAATAAATTTCTTAACCTTGATTATTAGAGTAGTATGATTTAATTTTTTTCTGTCAAGATGTTATATTATGATTGAAGTGATTAAACTGTTATATGTATTCGACCGTTAAACTATATATGAAACATTCATTGATGGTATGTTGCTTCAGATGCTTAGGTTTTTCTGTGTGTGTGTGAGTGATTCACATCTACTTTATTCCATTGGTTTTGATATTTTATTTCTCTCTGTTATATGTTCTCCGATTGGGGATAATCTTCTTTGTTTTCAAATCTTTGAGAGCACTACAGATGAAAAATGCGTTGGAACATTGATTACGTTACAACTTACATTACATATTCTCAGCAAATTAAAAAGGATTTGGCTATTGGTCAAATTGTAATGAAAATAAAAAAATTATAGTCACCAAAATGCAAGAGCTTCAAAATGAAGTTAAATACTGTTATTGTTATCAATGATGTGATCCTTGTAAAGTACTGATAAGTACAGTCTTTAGAAGATTATTATTATATTCAATTTAGATTCGATCCTGTTAATTCTAAACCCATTAATCCTATGATGTAAACCAGATTGGGGATAATTTTTGGTTCTTACAAAAGTCAAATAGTGGTCCATCATTTTCAAAGCAAATCAATACTTTGCCAATACCTTACACAAATTACACTTTGTTCCAAAAGAAAAAAAAAAAAAAAAAACAAGATTCCAATATTGAAGATTGGGTTAAGAATTGGTCTTGTTACCTTCCCCAACTCATAGGAATGGGACCTCAATATTGCAACGTTTTTTTTACCACTTGTGAGTTCTTCTGTGAGGGAAACATGCGTTACCATGCACACAACCCTCACCGAAGGCACATTCTTTACCGGTTCCTCTACGACAAAGTGTCTTCGTTGAGGCAGGATAAGTCAAGTCTTTCGAATAAGCTACTTCAGCTTCGGTTCCACATAGTGGCGGAGCCAGAATTTTTTTTCATTAGAGGCAAATGGGAGTATATATGATATTATGTATGAGAGCATTGATATTAAGCTTTTGATAAATTATACCAATTTTTAAAATTTGTTAGGGGCGAATGACCCCAACTTGTTTCATGTACCTCCGCCACTGATTCCTTCCACCACTCCTCCCATCCAATCTCCTAATATCCCAATTCGATTATATTGGCTCTAAAAATGTGTTTACTTCTCTTTGTGAACTCTTCAGAGTTTACATTCGATCACAAACACGGATTCAATAAAGTAAACTCATCTTTTATAAAAAAACACCAGTACAAGAACGACGCTCAAGACTTCGTCTGTTCTTTCTTAGCTAATATGTTTGGAAGAATAAAAGTTAAAAAAAAAAAATAGATTAGTACTAGAATTAGTGGTTTTAGTCTTTTAGACTATCAAAGAATTAAATTGTAATATGAAAAAGAATAAAACTTAGATTAACCTACAATGGCGATATAACTTTAAGGCAAAGGTACACTTATAGATGAAGAAAACAAAAAGGCTAGGAGAGGCAGCCACAACATCTCTGCAGAATCCACTCGAAGCTGCAAGAAACCAAAGAGATTATAATCCTTAAAAACGATATTAAATTATATCACCAAAAGGAGTAAGAGATATATAGAGAGAAGCTTTTTACACATGATGGAGACAAGAACATGGTCTATCTCTGGACAGTGTGAGAATACTATTGTTATGGTCCAATGAGAGAACAGACGAAAGATTGTTTTCAAGAACAAAACTCTTGTTGCTTGCTTCAGGAGAAAAGGGTTGAGACAGAGAAGAAACAGAGGAAGAGAAGTCGTATCTTTCATAGTCAACTCCGTAGCTCACAGGAAGAGAAGACGAAGAAGACGACTTGGACGATGAACAATGTCTGTCCTCTTCCTTCATTGTCCCATTGATCTTTTCTCTCTCTCTCACTTTCCCTGCTCTTTTTTTGTCTCCCGGGAAATTTTTGATACTTAGGTGTTAAACCTAACGGTCATCAACTAACTGTTACAGCCCTAACTACCTCACTAATTCGTGCTGAATCTACAAAGAAGAGGCAAAGATCGCACCAACTGGTCTAATCTCTTTTGAAGAGGCAAAGATCGCACCAACTGGTCTAATCTCTTTTGAAGAGGTCTAATCTCTTTTGGACACACGAGAGGAAAATGAAGAACAATATGTTTTTTTAGGTTTTTTTATATATTTATTTTTACAAAATGAAGTTGTTTTTTCTATCGTCTTATGGTTAAAGATACTAAAAGTAATTGTTGTATTCCTAAGATATGAAAAGCTTATATATGTATTGGTTAGGAAAATTACTTAAGATAATTGTATCTTTTTATGAATTTCTCTAATTATTTTGAAAAAGAGAAAAATACAACCCAGCCGGATTTTAAACGATTTAGGAGATATAAGTATATAACATTTAAACACTAGCTAAATATTAATTTTCAAAATATAAAATCAAGTTTTTTTTTTCATACTAATGTAGTTCTTTTATTGTATTTTTACATGTATTTGCTAAATTATTGAACATTGAACTTATGGTAAAACGCAATTACTAAGAGACCGGATAAAACTTTATTAAGATTTGATATGGAACTATGATTTCCAAAAAAAAACAAAATATTTGGATCCACAAAAATATTAATATAAAAGGGAAAAGACAATGATAAAAAAAAGATATTTCTAAAAGAAAGCAGAAATAAAATCAAATTTTCTTTCTAAAACAAATATTACAAAACTTCTCGATTGGTTATCTAATAAAAAAAAATGAATTTGTTCTACAGAAACAATATCCGTAAATCTAACTCTAAATAATTATTTTAAATAAATATTATAAAACTTATTGATTAACTACCTATCAGTTCCGCATAGGTAACTGAGTAGAAATCCTTGGTTTCTTCCATCAAAAAAGCTAAGTCTGCATAACTCTTGGGCATAGATGCTAGCATTTTAACTACCAAGTCAAAGTTTGATCTATCTCTACCTAGTGCCCTCATTTGATTTGCTACAGATTATATCTTATCAGAGTAGGCCTTAATTTCTTCTCCTTTTATTTTCAAATTCTCAAACTATTTTCTTAAGAACTATAACCTAACCATTTTCACTTTTTCATTACCTTGATAGGAATGTTCCAGAAGATCTCAAGCCTGTTTTGCAGTTGTTGCAGAAAGAATTTTATCAAGATGGTGTCAGCTAAGACATATTAAATGATTTGAAGTGCAGTTGTATCCTAGATAATCAAAATTATCTAGAATCATACAAAAAAATACTAACAGCATCTCCAATGATGTTCTATATCTTACTCTAAACTCTATTTTTAGAGTAAAATGAGGTGCAATTGTACTCTATATGTTGCTCTATAAATAGAGAAATGAACAGTGTTGCTCTATATTTAGAGCAACACAGTTCAATGGCTCTATTTTTAGATCAAAATTTTTTTATTTACAAACAATCTTCTAATTTTAATATCTTTTTATTTTATACCTAAACAATAATATAACTCACAATATTACACTTAATCCAAATTATACTACTAATAACTTATTATAAAATTATATTGACTTACAGTTAAATAACAATATATATTAAATAAATAAATACAATAAAATAACAAATAATAAAATTAGAAATACATAATTAATACTAAATATTAAAAATAAAAATCAAATACTAAACAAAAAAACTTAACACAATTTATTAGATTAGTAATCTAATACTCTGGTAAGTTAACACAATATTACACTTTTAATTATGTGATGTAATAAATTTTCATAATAATTAATGTTAAAAATGTTTTCATGTTGAATTATTGTTAAAAATAAAATAGATAGAACAATTTTAAAATTTTTAAAGTAGAGGACCTTATAAGTAATTAGTATTAAAGAATAAAATAAAATATTTATTTTTAGAGTCAGATATAGAGATGACCATTGGAGTAAACTCTTTCTTTTTTTTAGAGAACTTTATATTTAGAACCAAAAATAGAGCTAACCATTGGAGATGCTCTAAGAGATTAGAGAAAGATCATTTATTTTTCGTGAAACCATTATCAATAAAAAACATAGCCTATAGTAAAACTCGTAATTCCAAATAAAATAGTGAAAAACTCTTTTTTGATATTTCGCTCTAATTAATTCCTACTTTTTTATTTTTATATTAAATTACTATTATTTGGTATGATATAGAAAATATAAATAAATTTTGGATTTGAAATTACTATATAACATTATTTTATTCATTAATTATTCGCTAACACACCCATAACACAAATCAAAAGGTTGATAAAACAAACAAAACAAAAACAGAAAAATACTTTTCGACTCGATGAAAACACAACTACTCCCATTTCTACACCACATAAGGTACAAAGTTCACTAGCTTTTTTAAAAAGACCGTATTTTCTTTTTGAAAAGGTAACTTGAAGGTTGCTGGCTTTTTCCATCTTCACCATCGGAAGTTTTCGACGGCCTCTGTAAACTCTTGCCATTCTCAAAAAATATTTAAAACAAAATAAAAGAAAAAATGATATTGGTAAATGAAATTCATACGTTATATTTATAGAGAGATGTTACTTACATATATTTAAAATTTAGCCTTTTAAAGTAAATATATTTCCAGTATTCTGATTTATATAGAATTAACTTATTACCACTTGTAGCTCTCAATAGTTATCCCAATATGTTATATATAAGGTATAAAAGCATGATATTCTAAATGAAACATTTTCATTTTAACTGTTACAGTTAACCATGATCTGTCAAATGTACATATTTATTTTCAACAAAAAAATAGCTAATGTTTAGATTATATCTTGTAATGCAGATATCATAAAATTTTAACTTATACAATAGATTTTTTAAAAAAATACATAATGCATATACCATTTTTACACATATGGCTTCACACATTTAGATTTAATACTTATCATTCTGAGTCATTTTGTTGTGATTCTCTCTTTTTCTCACTCAGGTTTGTTTTCATCTCTTTTGCAAGTTGTTTTCTCTAACGCTCATTAGCATTCATTAACTTCTCTCACACATATCCCTTCTTTTTGATTACATTCTTCTTCACTTATACATATAGGAGGTTTTCGCCAACTGCTACTCCCTTCCACTTACTACACTAACACCTTAACTCTAGAACTTAGACTGTCTTACCCAAGCCACTCTACTAATTATTACACTTAACTACTCTTACAACTGTTACTTAGACCCTAATAACTCTCATTGTTCTTACTTGGTTCTCTTGCATACTTTATATAACAAGACACTCTTTCTCCTAGGCCTAATTAATCTGCAGCCCATTTCTCATCATAAGGCCGCACCACACAATGAGCCCATTTTTCATTCTGTTGACTTTACCACTTTGACCACTTCTTCTTCTTCACGACATTCTTCTCCTTCTTGTCTTCTTTCAACTTCTTATTGATTCTGATTCTTGTCTTTCTTTCTTTTTCCAGAGGCAATCAAAGGATCACCACTCAACACTCCCTCTTTAGCCTTTGATTTGTTTCCCTAATTCCAGCTTAGGGTTTTGAATTTTGATGCCCTTGATTCTTCTCGGCTTGTTCCTTTGCTGGTTTGAGGAGCATTCATTAGAACGTCAGCATAGCTCCTGGGTTAGTTTCATTTTTCAATTTCTTTCTTGTTATGGGTTTTTATGGATTCAGCTCCCTTTTCCCCTTTTTGCTTCATGGCCCCCTCTTGAACCGTTACCTTATCAATTTCAATTGATTTCAGTTTCTTCTCTTTCTGCAGATTCTTTGCTGAGAATCCTCTGCTTCCTTCCTCCTTCGTAATGATTTTCTTCTTATCACATTCAGGTAACTTCCTTACCTCTTCCTTGTTTGAGCTTTGCAGCTTCTGCTTCTCTTGGCAATTTGTCTTGTTCTTGTCTGTTGGTTCTGAGTTCTGGTAATTGCGCAGCTCTTTATCTCCTTGATCATCTTTGCTTTCCATTGAGTCTTCTCAGCAAGTCTGGCTTGAACTCCTTTTGCGTTTCTGTCGATGATAATCTCGCCAATCAACTTCTTTTTTTTTTCTCCTTCAAAGATAAGTTTGCCTTTTGCTGATTTGTATCACTTTTGATCACCATCTTATTTAGTTTGTTTTCTTGAACAACTTCCTTGGTTTCCTTAATCTCAACTTCACTTTTGTTGAACTCAGCCTTCCTCTGATTCTCAACATTGATCTCAGGCTTCTTCTCCTTTTTTGTTGCAGGGTTTTCTTCAGGTTTTCATTGCTGTGACATCACTGAGCTAGAAGCTTCAACATACCTTGCTCCTTGATAACTTGTTTCAGTCGCTCAACCTTTTTCTCTCGTACCCATTTGCCTAAACTCCGGTGATCTAGCTTTTGTTTACGGAGGGTTCGAAGAAGAGTAAGATTCAGCTGAGCAGGGTGAGCAAAGCTTTCTTGAAGAGGCTGGGCTGCTTCTGGCGCTCGGGGGGCCGAAAGGAGAGCCAATAGCGAAACCAAAGAGAGAGGCGGCCTGGTGGGGACACCTTTGACACTGTGTTCATTGCCTCTTTGCTCAATGACATGTGAAGATGGAAGCTTTTCTTGGCCATTTACACTTCAGCAATTTTTCTTCCAACTTAATCAAGGATGATGCAGTTTCGGTGCTTAAAGGTAACCGTATACCCGTTTGCAATCATTTGCGAGACACTTAGAAGATTCTTAGCAAATTTAGGCACTAGAAGCACATTCTTGACCATTCTCTTTCCTTTGGTTGTCATAACTTCAATGTCTCCTTTTTCCTTGGCAGTTATGCATTTCCATCACCAACTCGGATTGAAACTTTGAAGCTTGTATCAAGTCTCGTGAACAGCTTCTCATTTGGAGTCATGTGGTTAGTGCAACCACTATCAATGAACCAGGTGTTTTCTTCGAAAAGATTTTCATCTTCTTGTCTTGCGGAGAACATATGGTAAACTCTTCTTCTTCATTTTCTTCTTTTCCTTGGGTTGTTTGTGCTTGTTCAGATCTCCTGTTTCTGCAATTCTTTGATATGTGCTCTAGTTTGCTGCAGGTGAAGCAGCTTCTTGTATCTCTGTTTCTGTTGAACTTGGGTCTGCCTCTTCCATTTTTTGAAGTAACACATTTCTTCATTGTGAGTATCTCTTTTACAGAATCCATACCACCTTTTTCTCTATAGTTATTTTGACTTCTGTTTCCTCTGTCATTGTTTGCCATTTTCAGGTTCTTAAACCGAGCATGGAAGGCACCTTCTGCATTTTCTTCTTCTTCATCTAGAAATTTCTTTTTTTCATGGGCTTCTAGAGAACCTATCAGCTCCGCATAGGTAACTGAGTTGAGATCCTTGGTTTCTTCCATCAAAGAGGCTAAGCCTGCATCAGTCTTAGGCATAGATGCTAGCATTTTAACTACCAAGTCAAAGTTTGATTAATCTCCACCTAGTGCCCTCATTTGATTTGCTACAAATTGTATCTTATCAGAGTAGGTCTTAACTTTTTCTCCTTTCATTTTCAAATTCTCAAACTCTTTTCTTAAAGACTGTAGTCTAACCATTTGCATTTTTCATTACCTTGATAGGAATGTGCCAGGAGATCCCAAGCCTGTTTTGCAGTTGTTGCATAAATGATTTTGTCAAAGATGGTGTCAGTTATGGCATATTGAGTTATTTGAAGTACAGCTGTATCCTAGATAATCAAAATTATATAGAATCATACAAAAAACTACTAAGTGATTAGAGAAAGATCATTTATTTTTTGTGAAATCATTATTAACAATCAACATAGCTTATAGTAAAACTCGTAATTCCAAATAAAATAGTGAAAAACTCTTTTGTGATATTTCGCTCCAGTTAATTCCTACTTTATTATTTTTATATTAAATTATTGTTATTTGGTATGGTATAGAAAATATAAATAAATTTTGGATATGAAATTAATATATAAAATTATTATTCATTAATTATCCGCTAACACATCCATAACACAAAACAAAAGGTTGATAAAACAAACAAAACAAAAACAGAAAAATAAAAAAGAAACAAACTAAAACAAATCTCATCATATCCAGAAATTTAATCTTTTGAAACATAAAATACAATCAAAATGCTTATTTTAACAACATCTAAAATGATGAAGGATAATGTTGCTATTTTAAGGTTTCTTCTTGCGTCTTCCTTCTGACCTTGTTTCTAGTACGGGCGGTGGTTGTACTCAGGCCAATTCATATTGTATCTAGGATCGAACACATCAAAAACATTGTTGTTATCGCTATAGTCAAACATTTCCATAATTAGGAATAACCATGTTTGGATCATAGTTCAATGCATTCACATCGAACATTATTCCCTGGTCGAAAAGATCGATATTGTCACCACCAAAAATGTTGTTATAACTTCCACCATAGCAATTCTGAGGAACAATTGCTTGTGAGGGTTGGGATGGTTGAGTTCCCAATTCCATTCTCAAATTTTCCAAAACACTTATTAGACAAGTGGTTTGAGGTAAGTCAAGTTGATTCGGAGGATTTTCCCACCATTTCTCTATTTCTTCTCTCTTATTCCTTATCTTATCCAAAAATTTCTTTTTTTCTTTCTCCACTTTAAGCTTTGCCAACTCCTACAATTAAATTTGTATTGTGTAAGTAACCAACTCACACTTTTATATAATAAAAATTAAACACCTTAATAATGAGCTTTCATCTAATTTTTCGAGTGAACTAAGCGGTTTATATGTCTAGAATTCGTGAACCAACACAATCTAACTAAATGAACGAGAATACCAATATTTTTTGTTTGATTTCCATGCTAATTATATGTTTATGCATGTATATTTGACATATATTGAGCTATTAATGTTTTTTTTCTTATTTAATGTAATTGACATGGTGAAGCATATAAAAATATAGATCACTTATATATATTTGTATAAAACATAGAAATCAGAAAAGCAATTGATGTTTACCTGAGTGAGTTGACTGTTGAGATCTTGGATAGTTGTATTTGGACCATCTTCAAAAAACATAAAAGGACCATGGAGATAATTTTCAAAACGGTTAATTACAGATTTAATATCTGGATTTCCAAAAGAAAATACTTTTCGACTCGGTGAAAACACAAGTACTCCGATTTCTACACCACATAAGGTACAAAGTTCACTAGCTTTTTTAAAAAGACCACATTTTCTTTTTGAAAAAGTAACTTGAAGGTTGCTGGCTTTTTCCATCTTCACCATCGGAAGTTTCCGACGGCCTCTGTAAACTCTCGCCATTCTCAAAAAATATTTAAAACAAAATAAAAGAAAAAATGATATTGGTGAATGAAATTCATACGTTATATTTATAGAGAGATGTTACTTACATATATTTAAAATTTAGCCTTTTAAAGTAAATTTATTTCCAGTATTTTGATTTATATAGAATTAACTTATTACCACTTGTAGCTCTCAATAGTTATACCAATATATTATATATAAGGTATAAAAGCATGATATTCTAAATGAAACATTTTCATTTTATCTGTTACAGTTCACCATGATCTGTCAAATGTACAAATTTATTTCCAAAAAAAAAATAAAAATTATAGCTAATGTTTAGATTATATCTTGTAATGCAGATATCATAAAATTTTAACTTATACGATATATTTTTTTTTTTAAAAAATACATCATGCATATACCATTTTTAGACATGTGGCTTCACACATTTAGATTTAATACTTATCGTTCTGAGTCCTTTTGTTGTGATTCTCTCTTCTTCTCACTTAGGTTTGTTTTCTTCTCTTTTGCAAGTTGCTTTCTCTAACGCTCATTAGCGTTCATTGACTTCTCTCACACATATCCCTTCTTTTTGATTACATTCTTCTTCACTTATACATATAGGAGGTTTTCGCCAACTGCTACTCCCTTCCACTTACTACACTAACACCTTAACTCTAGAACTTAGACCGTCTTACACAAGCAACTCTACTAATTATTACACTTAACTACTCTTATAACTGTTACTTAGACTCTAACAACTCTCATTGTTCTTACTTAGTTCTTTTGCATACTTTATATAAAAAGACACTCTTTCTCCTAGGCCTAATTAATCTGCAGCCCATTTCTCTTCATAAGGCCGCACCACACAATGAGCCCATTTTTCATTCTGTTGACTTTATCTCTTTAACCACTTCTTCTTCTCTTCACGACATTCTTCTCTTTCTTGTCTTCTTTTTACTCCTTATTGAATCTGATTCTTGTCTTTCTTTCTTTTTCCAGAGGCAATCAAAGGATCACCACTCAACACTCCCTCTTTAGCCTTTGATTTGTTTTCCTAATTCCAGCTTAGGGTTTTGAATTTTGATGCCCTTGATTCTTCTCGGCTTGTTCCTTTGCTAGTTTGACGATCACTCATTAGAACGTCAGCATAGCTCTTGGGTAAGTTTCATTTTTCAATATCCTTCTTGTTATGGGTTTTTATGGATTCAGCTCCCTTTTCCCCTTTTTGTTTCGTGGCTCCCTCTTGAACCGTTACCTTATCAATTTCTATTGATTTCAGTTTCTTCTCTTTCTCCAGATTCTTTGCTGAGAATCCTCTGCTTCCTTCCTCATTCGTAATGATTTTCTGCTTATCACAATCCAGTAATTTCCTTACCTCTCCCTTGTTTGAGCTTTGCAGCTTCTGCTTCTCTTGGCAATTTGTTTTGTTCTTGTCAGTTGGTTCTGAGTTCTGGTAATTCCGATGCTCTTTATCTCCTAGATCATCTTTGCTTTCCATTGAGTCTTCTCAGCATCTTTGTTAAGTCTGGCTTTTCCGATTCTGCCGATTATCTTGTCAATCAACTTCTTCTCCTTCTCCTTCAAAGAAAAGTTTGCCTTTTGTTGATTTGTATCACTTTTGATCACCATCTTATTTAGTTTGGTTTCTTGAACAACTTCCTTGGTTTCCTTAATCTCAACTTCACTTTTGTTGAACTTAGTCTTCCTCTGATTCTCAATGTTGATCTCAGGCTTCTTCTCCTTTTTTGTTGCAGGGTTTTCTTCAGGTTTCCATTGCTCTGACATCACTGAGCTAGAAGCTTCAACATACCCTGCTCCTTGATAACTTGTTTCAGTCTCTTACTTTGACACTGGGTTCATTGCCTCTTTGCTTAATGGCTTGTGAAGATGGAAGATTTTCTTGGCCATTTCCACTTCAGCAATTTTTCTTCCAACTTAATCAAGGATGATGCAGCTTCGGTGCTTAAAGGTAACTGTATATCCGTTTGCAATCATTTGCAAGACATTTAGAAGATTCTTAGCAAATTTAGGCACTAGAAGCACATTCTTGACCATTCTCTTCCCTTTGGTTGTCATAACTTCAATGTCACCTTTTCCCTTGGTAGTTAATGCATTTCCATCACCAACTCGGATTAGAACTTTGAAGCTTGTATCAAGTCTTGTGAACAGCTTCTCATTTGGAGTCATGTGCTTAGTGCAACCACATCAATGAACCAGGTGTTTTCTTCGAAGAGTTTTTCATCTTCTTGTCTTGCGGAGAACATATGGTAAACTCTTCTTCTTCATTCTCTTCTTCTTCTGCATATGGTAAACCCGATATGCAGCAAGATAAAGATGTCATACATCGATTCAATCATTTAATATGACGCTGCAGCTTTCTTTTGCGAATCCTATTCTGCGTTTGAAACACCAGCCAATACCTACAAAGAAAGGCAAGTTCGAATTCTCCATAAGGTCAAGACTACAGGTCAGTTTCTTATCTCTTGTTCTATTAGAGAAGAAATGATTAAAAACGTGCTTTGTGATTCTGGAGCCTGTCTTAACATGATGTCCAAGGCAATTGCTTTGAGACTTGGTATTAAACACCTGCGCAGGACTAGAGCAAAGATTAATTTAGCTGATGATTCCAATGCAACGCCTCAAGGAATAGCTCATGAAATTCCTTTGAGAATAGGAGATTGCATAGTGCATGTCGACTTCTACGTTGTCGAGACGAGAGATGCAACATATCCAGTGATTCTCGGATGGTCTTTTCTAGCAACTTCCGGAGCTATAATGGACTGGCCAAACCGGACGATTTCATTTGCTAATATCAAAAAAGATGTCTTCACAGAGGCTGTCCCATACAACAGCAAAGCCGGAAAACGTTCTGCAACAGAAGAGTTTGAAGAAGAACTTTGGAGTGACGAAGAACCTGCTAGGCAAAGCAAGCAGATGTCAAAAAAGACTTGTCTCAGGACAAGGTCTTCTTCATTGGACTAAGCCACGTCCAACACCAAAAGTCGAGCTAAACGACTTAAAACAGAATCGCTTAATGGGAGGCAACCCATTTAGGTATTGTTTTCTTTAGGATTTTTGTTTCTTTTTCTATTGATATTTTTCTTTTTCTTAGTTTCAGGTGTTTCTTATAAAACAAAAAAGCCAAAAAAAATCAAAAAACCCGAAAAAACCAAAAAGAAAGATGGTCCCTGACTGCTCGGCCCAGCAGGAACCAAGGAGAAGCAGGAAGAGGCCGCGAGATAAGCCCCCGCGGTCACAGGTGTTATGACTGCAGGAAACACCCCTTCGACCGCGGCCGCGTCTTCCTGACCGCGGCCAAGCACAGGTTTGCCGCGGTCGCGTGGCTCTTGAACGCGGCAAATGGTCGTTGAGATCAAACCCGACCCCAAACCACCCACTTCACCTCATTCCACCTCACCAATCCTCACTCCACCTCATTCATCACCCTCCACCACCTTCATCACCACCTATCACCTTCCCAAACATCTTCGAATGAATCCGGTTCATCTCCACCAGCATCCCGGATCCAGGTAAGTTCTCTTTGGCCTTACCAATTCGATTATCTATGCATTTTTCTCATCCAATCTCGACTTGTTTCACACTGAGGACAGTGTGATTTAAGTCTGGGGGAGGATTTCATCCCTTTCTAACCACTTTTCTTTCATGAGTCTTGCATTATCTACACTTTTTGCATTTTCCTTAAAGTTTTTCAAAATCGGTTTTCAAAACAAAATACGTTTTAAAGGGAATGGTGAACATGAATCAATGATAGTTTACTGTGTGCTTTTAGACTGTTCCTAGTGACATGCTCATTCATGAATTAGGACTAGACTAGGTGGTAGCTAAGCACATTTGAAACGAAGTACCCCAGAGGAATTTGAATGATTTCGATTTAGATGAAGGAATACACTAGCTCTGTTTATTTGGACTTAATCTGGACTTAATTTTCTCATTAAAGCTTTAGACCAGGGAAACGAATCATACATTCAGGACTCCTTTATCCTTTTACCCCTCTCAGTTGATCCTGAATGGCTAGTTCATTTTTAGCTAGTTCCCCACCTTAACCAATCCTCTTTCAAACCACATGTACTCTTGTTTTCTATTGTCTTATATGCATATAAGTGCAAAAACGTTGGAGAGAAAGAGGAACGACGCAATTATCAGTCACCAAGGACAGAGACCTGCGATTTGCCGGAAAAGTTCCTGGAAGGATTCAACACAAGAGGAAGCTCAGTTTGCCTTAGAAAAATCTCCTATTTTGGTACAATCTCGTCCTCTAGTCTCTCTCTCTTTAAAAGGCATTTCCTTTCCAAAAAAAAAAAAAAAAATTCAAAAATAAAAAAGAAAGGAAATAAAAGCCTTAGAGAGTCTAGAGAGACCGAATTTTAAGTCCCAAGGCAACTGGAATTCGAATTTTATGGAGTTTTGGAGATCATTTTCTGATTCCCGGAAAGAATCTAAGTCTGGGGGAATAGCTGTTCACAACAAAGGAGGAAGGATTATGCAGCAACATTTGGCAAGAAGAAGTGACTGAAAATTGCGGTCATCAACAGGTCCTTATCTCTCTTGCGGTTTTGCATATTATCTAGCATCCTCCAGATCTTCAGGTAACCCGAAACACTTTAACTCCACCACTTAAACAGCCCTTTAATGCCAAACACCGTCTACCCTGGATGATGTCTTTAATGAGAACTCACTATTAAACTTAATGAATGTAGAGAGCTAGTTGACTGGAATCAAGATTTAGATTGTTTAAGTTTTGCATGACGGAAAAAGTGGACTAGTATCTTTTGTGTATTGGTGAGAATTTTCTAGACTAAGTTGTGGATTGATGCACTATCTTTGGTCCTAGTTTAGGAGTTCATGTCTCTGAGATTTGTGCATTCTCTATTTTTGTTTTCACTTAACCAGTTTAGGCTTTTGCTTTGTTTGAGGACAAACAAAAGTTTAAGTCTGGAGAAGTTGATAACACCGTATTTTGACCACTTTTATGGATCGTTTTGAAATACTTTTTCTATGTTTTTACTTGCTTTTAAGTACTTTTATTACGTTTTTCTAGTATTTGTAGTTCCAAGACTCTTTTCAGGTAACTTAGGGAAAAACTTAACAAAATGGATAGAAAACCATATTTCAGCTCAGAGTCAAACCGTCAGAAGTTCACCCCTGATTGATTCTCACCGTCTGATCCAGCTCAAATTTGGAGACATTAAAGATGGAAGTATCAGCTTTCCAGCACACTTTACAGCTTGGCAATCCAACGGTTCAATCAAAAGATACGCGAAGAGCAAGATGTCCCGTAAACCAGCCGGCAAGCGTTTCCACCCGCGGCCAACAAAGCATTTCCCGCGGTCAGAAGCACCGCGACCGCGACCAGCCACCCATTTCCCGCGGTCGGGGGTCGCACTCATCCCGACCGCGGCCAGCCAATTCCGACTTTGAAGGCCTATTTCTGAAGTTTGTATCACTTTCCAAGCCTCAATTCCGGAACCCTAGACACCAGAGAGTATTGGAGACTATAAATACATGTCATTTAAGTCGTTTTTAAAGAGAGAAGAGAGGAGAGACGAAATACTTTACAGAAATTTTACTTTAAGCTTTGTTTTTAGGTTTTAGGGAGAGAGATATTTGTCTCTTGAACCCTTGTTCTTTCTTTTTCAATTTCGGTTTCTATTCTACTTTTTAATACTATGTTTTTGATTTCGTTCATTATGTCTGAGTAGTTTTATTGTTGGGATTAAGGGATTTTTGATGGAGATTTATATGTTCGATGAGGATTCCATGAGCTTTTGAGCCGAATCTTAGAACTTTTCTTCTGAATTCGTTTTTACTGCATGAGAGTATCGTCATGAACTACAATCTGATCCAGATGCTTCGTGACACGAAAGTGTTCATCCGGTGTCAGATCTAGTTTGGGAGAGCAAAACAAACATAGGAGTGGAAACCTACCTATGGGCGATTTGTGAATGCTGACGAGTCTTAAACATAATGCATCTCTTCTTTTCCAGGGCCAGAGTGGAAACCAACTGGTTAGGGTTGAGAGAGATAGTTGTCTATGATCACGACAGTGGCGTATTCATACGTCCGTGACTCCAGTTCGAAAAGTTTAAGCTAAGATCTTATCAAATTTACTCTCTAGCAATGTTTTGAATCGTTCGTACCCCTGAGAAAACTTCCCTGAAGCCCAACACTTTCTTTCTTATAGATTCACACCGTTTTATTTCAAGCTGTAGTTCAATATTTTCATTCCCTTTCAATCGATTTTCATTTAAGCAATTAGGTTAGCCGTTTTTCCCCTTTTTACCCGTTTTCGTTAAGTTTAGTTATTAGGTCATGTTAATTCTCGTATCTTCTCTTTAAGATTCTTTTTTACATTTTAAACACACCACCAAAACCCCCCACAAAACCGCTTGGTTCTAGACTTCCTTACTTTATATTTCTTTCGAAGGCTTTTGCAGGAAAGATCCTCCTTCCCTGTGGATTCGATCCCTAAGTACTACAATCGATCAGCTGTGCACTTGCGGCTATTGATTTCATTTAGGGTAAAACTTGACAACCCTCAACACGACAGCACACCACCTAGTTTGCCATAGGTGAAACAGCTTCTTGTATCTTTGTTCTGTTGAACTTAGGTATGCTTTATCCATTCTTGAAGTAACACACTTCTTCATTGTGAGTATCTCTTTTACAGAATTCACACCACCTTTTTTCTCTGTAGTTATTTGGACTTATGTTGCCTCTGTCATTGTTCTCCATTTTCAGATTCTTAAACCGAGCATGGAAGGCACCTTCAGCATTTTCTTCCTCTTCATCTAGAATTTTTTTTTTCTTAGAACCTATCAGCTCCGCATAGGTAACTGAGTTGAGATCCTTGGTTTCTTCCATCAAAGAGGTTAAGCCTGCATAACTCTTAGGAATAGATGCTAGCATTTTAACTACCAAGTCAAAGTTTGATCTATCTCCACTTAATGTCCTCATTTGATTTGCTACAGATTGTATCCTATCAGAGTAGGCCTTAAATTTTTCTCCTTTCATTTTCAAATTCTCAAACTCTTTTCTTAAGGACTGTAGCCTAACCATTTTCACTTTTTCATTACATTGATAGGAATGTTCCAGGAGATCCCAAGCCTGTTTTGCAGTTGTTGCAGAAAAGATTTTGTCAAAGATGGTGTCAGCTACGGCATATTGAATGATTTGAAGTGCAGCTGTATCCTTGGCTTTGAGTGTCTTCAGGTCTGTAGCTTCTTTTGACTTATCGGCTCCTGGTGTTTCAGGTGATTTTGATAGCGATTCTGGAGGTCCTTCCTTGATAATCTCCCATAATTCCTTGTTCATCAGAGTCGTCTGTATCCTTACTGCCCAGAACTCATAGTTCTGTCCATCAAACACAGCAACTGGTTGAGATGATTGCAGGTTAATCGATATATTTGAGCTTCACTTTCTTTCCTCTTTTTTGTTTTCTTCTTCTTGTGCTTTCTTCAACAGGCTATGAGGACAACCTGGCTCTGATACCATGTTGTGATTCTCTCTTTTTCTCACTCAAGTTTATTTTCTTCTCTTTTGCAAGTTGTTTTCTCTTACTCTCATTAGTATTCATTAACTTATCTTATACATATTTCTTCTTCACATATACATATAGGAAGTTTTCGATACTGTTTTCAATATGATTGTGAATTTTTCATATAACGCAAATATTAAAAATTCGCCACTGCTACTCCCTTTCACTTACTACACTAAACCTTTAACTCTATAACTTAGACTGTCTTACACATATCACTCTACTAAATATTATACTTAACTACTCTTACAACTGTTACTTAGACTCTAACAACTCTCACTGTTCTTATTTGGTTCTTTTGCTAACTTTATATAACAAGACATTCTTTCTCCTGGGCCTAAATAATCTGCACCTCATTTCGCTTCATAAGGCCGCACCACACAATGAGCCCATTTTTCCTTCGGTTGATTTTACCTCTTTGACCACTTATTCTTCTTCACGGCATTTTTCTCCTTCTTGTCTTTTTTCAACTTCTCATTAATTATGATTCTTGTTTTTCTTTTCTTTTTCAGAGGCAATCAAAAGATCACCATTCAACACATTCATTCAAAAAAAAAAAAATATTGCTAACTTTTACTATCAAAGTACAAGATCAAATGAAGAAAGTAAGGGAAAAAACCTAAAATAATCTCTTCTTTATTAAAAACTAATTTTTTTAAGAATTCTATTAAAACTAGTTTTTTAATACTAAATTATATAAATATTCAAATTAAAAATAACATAAGAATAAATTAAAAATAACAAAAATTATATCACTAATTCCTGTCACTTATCCGTATTTTTCAGTTCTGAAATACTAAATAAAAAAGACCCAAATTATTTTATTTGCCCTGATTTATGTTGGGCCGGCCATGTCCAACAGATATGAAACGAAATGGAAATTATGGGATGCATGGCTCCAGATATAAAACATGACTAACATTTTTTCATAGCTTCTACAGATTTTTTAGTCAGATTTTAACTTCATCTTTGTTGATGTTTCTTCTGCGGTAGTTATTACATTCCACGAATGATATACATGTGACATGTCATCTTACAAGAGAAAATTATACTTTTTGAAAAAAAAATATTTGGAGTAACTAACGAAAACCTTAAATTCATACAAAGTTATAAACCACAAAACCCTTAAAAAGGTTGACATTGAATACTTTTTGGTTTTTTATTAATCGTAGGAGTTCTGAGCTTTCATCAACTAATCTTCCTCAAGATTCAGAGTCAGTCTTTAGATATTCCATTTTTTATATAAAAAAAAAACCTCCATCCCAAATGGAATTTGACTCAGGGGCACAAAGGAATCAATAGCTTCTACAGATAATTATTTATGAAGAACTCAAAAAAACACACAGTAAAACTGTACATCAATATTATCTAACTTTTTTGTTCTATATAAGAGTAATCTTCTCAGTTCTCATATATTTCATATAGGAAACCCAATGTAAATATTTTACTGGTAAATATTTTTATTAAATATTTTTAAGCTTTTCATTTTATAAGAAAACTTATCTACTGTCATTGTTGCTAAAAAAAATTTAGATATCTATTTTGGATATCTATTTTGGTAATTGTACACACGTAAAAGAAAAATGAAAACCAAAATGTAACGAAATAGAAATATTTATCTTATAAATCAAAACTTTCCAAAAAACATAGTTCAGACTTCAGAGGCAAAACTAAAGAAATCATCATACAGGTTTTCTATAAACCTTAAATATACTATAGAAACGACCAACAACAACAAATAAAACAAAAACCATATTTAAGAAACTCAAAAGTCACTGAAAAACTATTCCCGAAATTTTAACCCAAAAATACTTATTCCCGAAGTTCATATTCATATAAGATTATATGTTGCAGATTCCAAGCACCAAGTAAAAATCAAGTCACGCATGTGCTCTCACATCTCGTGTTACTTCCCTCGACGTGAGGCCAACTTTTTTTGTTTTTTTTTTCGCTTGACATACAATTTCTCGAATTGATTAAGACTAAATTAATATTATATAGGGAGGTTTTTTTAATACGTATTGTTTTGGATTAAATTGTTGAAACATATTTGAATCAATCCGAACCAAAACAATACGTATTAAAAAATAAATTTAATCTAAAACCATTCGGGTTTAACACTAAAACAAAAATCCAAAACAATGGTTTAGTGCGTACCAAACCAAAAACCGAAATAAATTTATACTAAAACCATTCGGGTTTAACACTAAAACAAAAATCAACCCGAATTCTGAAACCTCCCTATATACGTATATATATATATAATACGTATTGTATCAGTCTAACAGTTCTGAAACCTCATCCAAATCTGCAGCAAGCGGGTCTCAAAGTGGTCAAAGTTGTCAAGAGTCACAAGAACAAGAACTTGGTAATATTTTTGATCAGATGGATTTGGATTTTGAGAGTGGGTATGAAAGAATGGATTTTGTCTACAAGGAGATGGTAGATGAATTAGGAGACGAAGATGTGGGCTCAGAGTTGGATACATATTTGAAGGAGAAGTGTGAAACTCCAGAGACAACCATGTTCGGTCAAGAGTATGATGTGTTAGGATGGTGGAAGCTGAATAGTGCTAAGTTTCCGGTTCTTTCAGAGATGGCAAGGGATGTGCTAGCGATACAGGTTTCGTCTGTCGCCTCCGAGTCGGCATTTAGCACAAGTGGACGTATCTTAGAGCCTCACCGTAGCTGTTTAACTCATAACATGATAGAAGTGCTTATGTGCCTTGAGCAATGGTTGAAGTGTGAAGTTCGGTTGAATGAAAGAGGGATTATTACAAAGGAAGAAATGCTTGCTGACATTGAATTGCAAGATGAACTTGAGAGAGGTAAGTTTGTTATCTATTCTTTTAGGTTTCAAGGTTGTTTTTTTGGTTTTTGCAGTTTTACAAGTTTTTATGTTTTTTTGTTTCAGATATTGAATCTCAATGCAACTTCAACCTCTAAAATCAGTAGTCTTCCGGTTATAAGGTAATATATATTGCACTATCTCTTCTTTTTATTCTTCGTTGTTTCTTATTCAAATTCCACTTCTCCTTTTGTTTACAGGAAAATGGCGAAGTTTTGAAGAGTTGAAGACTCTTCTTAAGTTATCTTTTTCATTGTGTTCTTCTTCTCTTTTTAGTTGTTTTTGGAATTTTGTTTTTGTTTGGTAATTGGTATTTTGGAATTTGGATTGTGTTTGGTGAGGAACTGAGAATACTTAGTAGAATGATGTTTTTCAAACTTGCAGAATAATTTTTCTGTTCGTTTTTACGTTTGACATTTGAAATTGCTTGGATTTTTTGGTTATTTTTGGTTTAATCTGGTTTAGGGCTTAATTATTCATGAATTATTTTGGGTATCTTGGTTTACTCGGGTTTTTTTGGTCTAAAACCGAACCGAATCAATTGGAATTTTTTTTTTGGTTCTGTATCGGGTTTTGATTTAATTTATAAACCCGACCCGAACCCGAGAAGACCCGAACCGAACCGAACCAACCCTAAAAAATTTCGGTTCCTAAACGGATCTAACCAAATCAAAATTTCGGGATCCAAAACCCGTGGACCCGAGCCGAACCCGATCCGAGGACCCGTATGCCCAGGCCTACTCTGTATTTTGCTAGTAGCATATCTTACAACTTTTATTTTGTTTTATAACCGGGATAGTTCTCGGACCAAACAAGACTAACTTTCGTTTGACCCTACAATTTTTACGAACTTGTTGAATTAATTATAAAAAACCAATCTTTAGATGTCATAATACTATGCAATTACACATTAACGGGAATATTATTAGATATGCAACATTTCACGACGAAATGATTTCCTCACGGTTGCTGAAGTTTTTTTTTTTTTTTTTGCTGAAATATAGTAAAATTTTAAGTTTGAAAGAAGTAAACATGTTGACAAAAAAAAAAAAAAAAAGAAGTAAACATAACATTAAATTTTTAATTAACGGGGTAAAACATCAAGGGCATGTCATTTTTTGTTTTCTTCTTTTGTGCCCGTTTAATTTTTTAATTAGGGAGTCAAAAAAAAAAAAATTCCGTAAATCAAAATTCGAAAATTTTCAAATCGGGCTTTTGTTTATTTTTTCCGTGTTTGTCCTTTTTCCCAACGGTCGGATCACGGATTTTACAACATAACGGCTCAAAATTTAACGCCGTCAGCTCCATTAGCGTCTAACAAGTCAAACGCCTGCGCCTGCCGTAACGGTTCTTATTATTTTTTTATTATTATATATTTTTTTAATCCTTCCGAAATTCATTTTGTGCTCCCCTAATTTTCTTCGTCTAATTAAATTTAACCTTTCTCTTGCGTCTTTCTCTATATTCTTTCTTCTCTCTCGTCGGACGATAAACCACCATCGCCAGAAAAAAATTCAAATCGATTTGCTCGGCGTAAAGACTCTCCTCAAGATTTCTTCGACGGAATCGGAAACTAAACTCATACATTCCTCTGTTCGATCGGTGCATTTTTCTCTGGTAATTTCCTGTTTCCTTTCTTCTCCCCCCAGAATTTCTGGAGATTCATCGGCGCATTTCAAGTTTTTCATATTCCATTTCTCGTTTCTAATGGCTGTTTCGCGATTCGACTTGTGTTTACGTGTAAGTTGTGGGTAGAAACTTCGATTAATTGAAAAACGGATTCGTTTTTGGTCGTGATTCGCTGATTATTTGGATCCTTAATAGTTTTTTTTTAGATAGCATTGATGAATTTGTGAGGTGAATCGATTTTTAGTTAACCTGATTGTGATCTAAACTTATCTGTGTGGATCCTTGACTTTGGCATCAAGCTTTAAGCTGATTTGTTTCCATTTTGATGCAGGGATAGATAGTTTTTGTTGCTTACGAGCTATTAAGAAGGAAGGCGAAGACATGGATTCGAATCAATCAAAGAGAGGAGGTTCGACAAAATCTCCATGTCAAACTCCACGTTCAACTGACAAGTCAAATCGAGATCTCCGAGGACCTGACTCGAACTCGAACTCATTCAACAAGAATGAGAAAGAAAAGGGTGTGAATATACAGGTCATTGTTCGTTGCAGGTACATTTCTCGAAATTATCCTTTTTGGCAGGACGATGATTATGTTTCTCGCTTTTTTTGATGGACTAAATCTTCACACTGGTGGGTTTTGTAATGTCAGACCATTTAATTCGGAGGAGACGAGGTTACAAACACCTGCGGTGCTCACTTGCAATGACCGGAAAAAGGAAGTGGCGGTAGCGCAGAACATCGCTGGGAAGCAGATTGATAAAACGTTTTTGTTTGACAAGGTTTAGTTAAATCTCAATTGAAGTTCTCATTTAATTTTTTGGTTTAATCCTGTAGCTTTTTAGATAGTGTGCATAATGCAAAATTTTGTGTGCTATTTTTCCAAATTGAAAGAAGGATTAGGAAAAATGTATTGGCATCCTGCTTATATAAGTTCATGGAATCTTGTTAGGTTTTTGGTCCAACATCCCAACAAAAGGACCTGTATCATCAAGCAGTTTCTCCCATTGTCTTTGAGGTTCTTGATGAGTATAATTGCACCATCTTTGCATATGGGCAAACAGGAACTGGGAAGACATACACAATGGAAGGAGGAGCAAGAAAAAAGGTACGCCAAACTTCATTTAAAGCATTTTCACTCATGTTAAGTGAATCCTCATATTAATATTAATGATTATTCAGTCGAAAAAATAAAAAAAGTGAATCCTCATTTTAATGGAACCTATTTCTTGCCAGAACGGTGAAATCCCGAGTGATGCAGGAGTTATCCCTAGAGCAGTGAAACAGATATTTGATATACTGGAAGCACAAAGTGCTGCTGAATATAGTTTGAAAGTATCATTTCTTGAGCTCTACAATGAAGAATTGACTGACCTTTTGGCTCCGGAAGAAACGAAATTCTCAGATGATAAATCAAAGAAACCTCTTGCCCTTATGGAAGATGGAAAAGGTGGTGTTTTTGTCCGAGGACTGGAAGAAGAAATAGTGTCTACTGCTGATGAGATTTACAAAGTCTTGGAGAAAGGGTCAGCCAAGAGACGCACAGCAGAGACTCTTCTCAACAAACAAAGTAGTAGATCTCATTCAATATTTTCGGTTACAATCCACATCAAGGAATGTACTCCAGAGGGGGAAGAGATAGTCAAAAGTGGAAAGCTAAATCTAGTTGATCTTGCTGGTTCAGAGAATATCTCACGCTCTGGTGCTCGAGAGGTACACATCACAGTAAAGATTTTCTCCTCTTACAGTATGCCTTCTCTTGATGATTTTACTAAACAATACTCTATTGTAGGGAAGAGCCAGGGAAGCTGGCGAGATCAACAAAAGTTTGCTCACACTCGGACGTGTCATAAATGCTTTGGTTGAACACTCTGGTCATATTCCATACAGGTAACAGAAAGATTTTTTGCCTTCAGAGATATCTCTCTATTTGAGACATGATCTTTAATCATATGATTATTACGCGTTTTAATTTCAGAGAAAGCAAGTTGACAAGATTATTGAGAGACTCTTTGGGAGGAAAAACAAAAACATGCGTAATTGCTACAGTTTCACCCTCTGTTCATTGCCTGGAAGAAACACTCAGCACCCTTGATTATGCACACCGTGCAAAACACATCAAAAATAAACCAGAGGTCCGTCAAAACGCATGCTGCTTTTTTTTTTCTTCTAATTTCTGCCATTTTAGTTATATAACACTCCCCCTTCTGCATTCAGGTTAACCAGAAGATGATGAAATCAGCTATTATGAAAGATCTCTATGGAGAAATTGAACGTTTGAAGCAAGGTATCTATTTGTCACATATTGTGGATCGTCTATCAAATACTTATTGCATTGGTTAACGTGTCTTTTCTTGACTGTTTAGAGGTCTATGCCGCAAGGGAGAAAAATGGAATCTATATTCCAAAGGAGAGGTATACTCAAGAAGAAGCCGAGAAAAAGGTGCAGTTCTTATTAATGAATATCCACTGTCATTTATAAATTTAGATGATAGATCTTACTTCATTCTGTATCGGTTGCTGCAGGCTATGACTGAAAAGATAGAGCAAATGGAAGTAGAGGGTGAAGCTAAAGACAAGGTGAGCAGTTCAGTGTATAGTGCAGTTTTCTATTTCTGTTTTGGTTGTAAGATTAATCGCAACTGGCTCCTTCTAAACTACTAAATATGCTGACTATCCTGCTATCCTGGTTGTTGAATGTAGCAAATTGTTGAGCTTCAAGAGCTGTACAACTCGGAGCAGCTTGTTACTGCTGGATTGAGAGAGAAGCTTGATAAGACTGAGGTATCTATCACAAGTTTTTGTTCTGTGCCGAGCACACTTACCTTTCCGCGGACATGCAAGCATTAACTTCTTATACCCTTTTCTTCTCTGATTTCAGAAAAAGCTCTTGGAAACTGAACAAGCATTGCTAGATCTCGAAGAGAAACATAGACAGGCAGTCGCAACAATAAAGGAAAAAGAGTACTTGATATCCAATCTCCTTAAATCTGGTATGTTGGTTATCATCTTTCTATGATGTGGTTACAAGCTAATAAGTTCATCGATGTTTGTTCAGATGATACATAGGTTAACCTTTTTCACATTGCCTCAGAGAAAACACTTGTTGACCGTGCTGTCGATCTTCAGAAAGAGTTGGAAAATGCAGCATCTGATGTTTCCAACTTGTTTGCCAAAATTGGTTTGTATTTGCTCTCTCTCTCTTCTCTTCCATTATTGTTGCCATCACATTCTTAAAACTCACTAAGCTACTGATGATTCCAGAGAGGAAAGACAAAATTGAAGACAGTAACAGATCGCTCATCCAAGAGTTCCACTCACAATTGCTACAGCAACTCGAACTCTTGAACAACAGTGTTGCAGGATCAGTGAGCCAGCAGGAGAAACAATTGCAAGACATGGAAAAAGTTATGGCATCTTTTGTATCCGCAAAGACAGAGGTAACTAAAACACGAAAAGAAATTATTCGTATCAACACTGATGCTTATCTTCTATTATTTGTCTGTACCTTTTTATTAACATACACACGAAAACAAACTTTGTTTGATCGTCTTCTCTGCAGGCTACTGAAACACTACGGGGAAGTTTAGCACAGTTAAAGGAAAGATACAATTCAGGCATCAAGTCTTTAGATGATATAGCAGGGAATCTGGATAAAGACAGCCAATCAACTTTGAATGACTTGAACTCGGAAGTGACAAAACATTCTTGTGCACTGGAAAATGTAAGAAGACAACAACAATCATGTGTTTAATTTCCTAAACTCTTAAAATTGACTTTTGACCCTATGAACTGTTATTGCTGATTCAGATCTTTAAAGGATTTACATCAGAGGCTTACGCGCTTCTTGAAGGACTTCAAGGTAGCCTTCACAATCAAGAGGAGAAGCTCTCTGCGTTTACTAAGCAACAGCGAGACTTGCATTCCCGATCAATGGAGTCTGCTAAGTCCGTCTCCACGGTGATGTTAGACTTCTTCAAGACTCTAGACACGCATGCCTCTAAGCTAACGAAGCTAGCAGAAGACGCTCAAAACGTCAACGAGCAGAAATTATCTGCCTTCACTAAGAAATTCGAGGTGGTGTTTTTGCTCTAAGTCTACAATACAGTAAAGCTTCTTCTTCTTATAGGATAGATTTATAACGATAATGGTTAATACAGGAATCAATTGAAAACGAAGAGAAACAAATGCTCGAGAAAGTAGCGGAGTTACTAGCAAGCTCACACGCTAGGAAGAAAGAATTGGTTCAGATAGCTGTGCAGGATATTCGTCAAGGATCATCTTCCCAAACCGGTGCGTTGCAGCAAGAAATGTCTGCAATGCAAGAGTCAGCTTCGTCTGTCAAACTCCAATGGAACGCTCACATGGTCCAAGCGGAATCTCATCATATCGATAACGTTTCTGCAGTTGAGGTTGCAAAGGAAGATATGCAGAAAATGCTTCTAAAATGGTAAAATCACTTCGGTATTATTATTTTTTTTCAATGTGGTTATATAATTATCTATATTAAACCTTTGAGCCATGATTGATTTTCACAGCTTGGAGGATTCAAGAACCGGAACACAACAATGGAAGAACGCTCAAGAATCATTGGTCGATCTAGAAAGAAAGAATGTTGCAACCGCTGATTCTATTATCCGGTAATGCACACACTCTTACTTGTAAAAATGTAAATTGTTATGTATTCAAATTCAAACTAATCTTCTCCATGTTTATAATAATAAAACCAGAGGAGCTAAAGAAAACAATGAGAAGCTACGAGCTCAGTTTTCTTCAGCGGTTTCGACGACGTTAAGAGACGCGGATTCTGCAAACAGCGATATCCTCTCATCCATTGATCGTAAGTGATGATTATTGATTTGGTTTTTGCTCATCTATCCATTTTGTATATTTAATTTGATGAAATCTTTGGTTTCGCAGACTCGTTACAACTCGATAAAGACGCATCTGCGGATATTAATTCAACAATCACTCCTTGTTCTGGAAGCTTGAAAGAACTAAGAACACACCATGACGACAATGTTGTCGAAATCAAACAGAACACAGGGAAATGTCTTGGTCACGAGTACAAGGTAACACGATTTTGAATTCGTGTTTATGTTTGATTTGGATTAGTAAAAAAAAAAATATTATTCAATTCAAGTATTTTATATGTTTATACTTAGGTGGATGAAGCAACAAGCTCAACGCCGAGGAAGAGACAATACAACATTCCAACGGTGGATTCGATCGAGGAACTTAAAACGCCGTCGTTTGAGGAATTGTTGAAGGCGTTTCGTGATTCTTCTTCCAAGTCGCTAAAACAAATGCAGCTATCTAACGGAGAAGCTAAACACGTTAGTAACGGTGGTCGACCTCCGTTAACTGCCATCAACTGAGGGAAGAAAAAAACACAAAAGAATCCGTGTACACGCGAAAGAATTTTGTATAGCAACAAAATCTCCCTTTATTTCGTTTTTTGAAGCCAATCTTTAGTGATTTTACGTTTTTCTTTATTCTGATAGAGATCAAATTCCTAAATTTGATTTATTTCAGGAGAAAATAATTGGAGAGAAACTATGGATCGTATTTTCGTATGCTTAAAGTTTAAATTAAAGATAACTAAATATTAGTTAGCGCGCAAATCCGAATGGTGCAAGAACAAAAATGTCGACAAATCTGTTCTTTGGGTCAAATTCTCATATCACTTTTATTACTAATACGTATTTATTACTAATACGTATCTTTTGTGAGGGAAACACAAATTTATTATTAAAAAAAAAGTATTTTTCAATTCTTGTATCGTTTCATATATAAAATTCAAAATATCCGGTGCTAATCTAAAAAAAATGAAAACATAGTTACTGAATTTTAGATTAGCTATACAAAACTCTTTTGTATATATTCAGACACCAATTTCTCAAAACTAGAATTAAGGATCAGCGTTGACTATTCTCAAAGGAAACATGTATTTTTAGAAGAGTTTCCTGCAAACCTACCACGGGTTAAGCTAAAGGACTTAATTAGTTTACACAGTAAAAGTGAAGATACTATGTGAAAAAGTTTATAATCACTTAATTAACAAAAAGCAAAAAAGTTTGTAGTTAGATCACTTGTCAATTATTATTTATGGGATCATAAAAGAAAAAGGAGAGAATCATGGGACATATCAAACGGAATGGTGACCACATCAAAATAAAGAGTGAAGTTACACATTAGACAAAGGAGATCTTTCTCACTGTCTAGTCCTAAAGACAATAGCCTACACACATGCATGCATGCAATTACAGAAACCAAGACACCCAATTTTACAACTCATAATAACTCCCAACCCATTAAATATCTTGTAGAAAGAAATATTAAAAAAAAAAGTTTTTAAAAAACTACCCATTAGTTCTACACTTCTACTGGTGAGATAGAGACATAAGAAAGAAGAAAGAGAGGTGTAGGTATTCAACTAATTTTATCCAACGGCTATTACTTTATCCCCCTAAAGTACACGTGTCTTCGTCTTAGCCTTTTGACAAATCATACATGTGATACGTGAATGAAACACCTGCAGAATCTCTTTTGTAAATGTTGTCTTTTCTTTAAAGTTTGGTACGGTCTTGTTTGGAGTTGATAGATGAGATTGGGAAGAGTTCAAGGGTTTTTAGTGGTGGTATCTTTGGACTGTTCATCATCATGTTGCAACATGGTATGGGTGATGATGATAGTGATGATGATGAGGGATATGATGGTCGTGGGCCCATATCCATCATCATCATCCAATCTCGACCGTATGATGAGTTTGGACCCGTGATTGGTTTTTGCATCAACATCTCTTCTGGTCCACTTTTGTTGCAATAATATTCATTCACCACTTTGCTTTGAGCTTCTCCTCCTCCCATTCCCTATATTTTCCCAAAGAACCCATCTAAAAATATCATCATATGATATAAAAATACTAGGGCAAACAAAAGAACTTGTTATTTAAACTAAAACCAAACCAAAAAAAAAATTGCTATCAAAAACATATTAACAAGTTAATATTCTCACTTCCGGCTTTTAAACGGTTTTTTTTTTTTTTTGAGAAAAGTGTTCATATAAACGGGTTTTGGGTAGCAAAAATATATGCAAACTAATGGTATCTGATTAATGTTCGGTTTAGAATGATCTATTAGTAAAACGTATCTATATATGAGTCTATAAAGTAGAATTGGTTCTATCCACGTACGTAAGGAAGATTTTGATTATAAATATTATACGTTGAACAAAAAAAAATAAAGCAGTCGATTAGGTATGTCACATACCTGATGGGCAAGACAAATGGGAGAAGGCTGAGAGCAGCAAGTGAAAGGCATATGATCATATGGACGATGATGATGAAGATGATGGTGATGGTAAGGATTATGATGATCAATGATGTTATGTATTGGTTGAGACATCATAGATATTGGTTTTGGTTTGATTTGTTGAAGTTGGAGTTGGAGTTGATGTTGCTGTTGGTGAAGTTGCTTGGCTAGTTTCTTCCTCAGCTTCTGTCTGTCTCTGGCCTTATGGTTCTGGAACCAGTAAAAGACGTTTTTGCCCTCGATACGTCCATAGAAAGCTAAGTGAGCTGTGATCTGCTGTATCTGCACTGCATTAGGAGTCCGTATACCGCTCCGGTACATCTCTTCCAAGATCATCAGTTGCTCCGGCGTCGGACACCACCTTGTTGAAGCCATTGGACTCATTTTCCGTTGAGACCAAATAGTAATATGCTTTGTGTGTGTGTATATATTCTCTAATAATTGTGATATCTTCAAATATTGATGCTTTGTGTTTGGATGAGGTTATTTATACCCGAAATGAGATTATATGGTTAGAGAGAAAAATGGTAAAATTTTATTAATTTTTTAAAGTGCATTGGAAAGGGACGCAAGAGAGAGAAGGGTGAGACAAAAAATAAACATAAAGAAAGAACATTGTACTATATTGATTTTTATGTTATGATGCAGTTTATATTGATACTGTCCCATTCCATATGCTCCAAATTATTACGTACTCTGTAAATTTGAATATAGTATATAAAGGAATTGGAATAACTATAGCTTTCACTTTTTTTTTTTTTGCTGTCGGGAGTTTTCACTTGCATATACAGTACTATAGAGAATAGATTTTACCATATATAATCGGATTGCACATAATGATAATAGTGCATCTTTTGCAAATAATTAAACATTATAGGTTTCAAATAGAAGATACGTTAAATAATCACTTTTTGTCCTTTCTCAAAAAAAAAATAATCACTTTTTGTAACACAATATATATCTTCACTCTCTATTATAAAAAGTTGTATATACATCTCTCTTTTTTTGTAATAGTAGTACATCTTAGTTGAAGATCTTACGACATTCTTCAATTAATAATAATATAAGAACTTCAGAAGAGAGAGAAAAGAGAAAGAGGAACAAAAATCAAAGAAAAACAATGAAGGTGCATGGGTTCTCGAGGTGGATCATTCAATAGGCTTTTAATATATAACAATTCTCTCATACAATTAATTGAGACATTGACTCATCCACCTCTGTACAAACATGAAAACACAAATAATAATCAGTTATAACTTTTTCACATTAACAAAAAAGTAAAATTATTTTTTTGTATAATTTATAAAATTAGACGCTAAAAGCCACAGAATGTGATCAATCATATCAAGACCTAGAATAGATATATATATAGTGTATATGTATGTAGAGCAAGGATTGTGGCCAAAGAAAAGAAAAAATGTAGAGATAGGATGGACGTAGAATGAAGAGAAACTTAAATGATTATGTCATAATTACTTTATTATGATTTACATCTCTCAACAGAATGACGTTGACACATCATATTTAAAGAAAAAAAATAGGTAAATTTCTCCAATCTTTACATGGACAGACAAGTAAGTAAATTTGTACAACCATGTGAAATGAAACATACACGTTCTATGTAGCAGTAGCCACATATGTATTAAATTTACATACACATTATAATAAGCATAACGAAAACAACTATTACAAGTAGAAGCATGACTATCAATTTTTTTTAATCTACATTATAGTATTTGTAAGTGTTGACATGTGTTAATTTCACAATTTTTGTTAAGTAAGTCTAAAAACATACAAATGTGCTTCAAATATCACATCATCTGTTTAGAATCTCCAGAAACTGAGCATTTTGACTTTATAACGTCTGCATGCAAAAACATTGCATGCATTAGCATTCGCACCTATTAGTTGTCTATAGGCTCTAAAGCCTTGTCTACCTCTCTCTCTCTCTCTCTGCCCACTGTCAAAATTCTTGATTCTGAATATTCAATTTTTTTGGGGCTAACTCATCTAGAAATAATGATATTGACATTCCATATTTTAAATTCTGCATTACGGAAGAATTTTTCAAGAACAAAGTTATAAGAACTTGGATGTTTCTATGGTTCAGTTCACATAATTAAATTCCAATTTATTGGACGGCTGTGCTAACGAAAAAAATCCGAAGGTACTTTGGGTTTTTTTCTTTACTAAAGAAAAAACAACTTCATAGCTAATTAATTTTAAAAGCATAACTATCTTTTTTAAGTTGAAGTTATGCATAGGCCTATTGCTTATTTTTCACTTGACCACATGATACCAACCTAACTAATTATATGATGAGTCAACATTGGGTTAAAACATATTTAGAGGCACTATATCTATACACTATAATTTCGATTTTTATAAATATACAGAGGAAAAAGACTAAGAGACAAGACTATAAATGCATGCATGCAGACAAATTGCAATTTGCCTCTGCATTTCCTTTTAACACAGTCTGTTTTCGATTTTTATTTTCAGAAATAAAAACTAGAATTTGTATCCACACACATAAATGCGTAGTGTTCTGTCAACATTCTTATTAAATCCTAAACTGTTGGTAAAATACCAAACAGCTCTTTTGCTGTTTGGCATTTCCTCTCTTTTGTCCCCACTTAGCCTTTTTTCAAACTAAAATTCTATGAGAACGCTTCATTGCACAATGCAAGTTTTAATTTTCATTCACGTACACACGTACGCATCTATCTACTAATCTATAAACTAATTAAGATACGTAAACCTACAACAGCGACGTACCGATAGATGAAGTAATTGCGAATGTGGACCATATGAAACTGTAATATCAAAAAGAATGTCAAACTCGTGTTTTTATTCAAGTTACAAAGGTTTGCTACCTCAATGGAAACTATCATCTTTTCTTGCGAAGCGAAGGAAACTATATCACCTAGTCAATTGAACATATGTATAGCTTTCATGTTAATTTTTCGGCAAGTATTATACGTACTGTTGATTGACTAAGGTTTTTTATTTTAATAATACTTTTAATTAAGCTGTTTTCTATAGTTTTTACTACTTTTATCTGTTTAAATTTAAGTTTTCTTGTATTAATAAAAGTAAATAACATTATCCATAATATAGTTTCATGGAGTATATCACATTAATCGATGCATAAATTAATCATTTAGACAGTTCACTTATTTCGACCTTTTTATGAACTAATATGTATGCAACAAATTATGTAATTAAACAAACAAACAAAAAAGAAGATAGTGTGAAAAAATGGATGTAGTTTGAGATGTTTATTTCTATATTTTACAGGATTTTTTTTTTTAACTATATGACCACATAAGAGATATAAATGTGCAAAAGACAAGTGCATATTATAATGAGGAAAATGGGCATGTAAAGCTAGAAAATAATATTCATTAATTATTACAATAATTCAACACCCCCCCCCCCCAACAAAAAAAGAATTTTTTTCTGGAACCCCTTCATTAAAATGATCACAAGTTCATATACCAACTTTGATGTCATCTATATCAAAACTAATATTTCCGATAACATGAATACAATTATTTTTTTTTGATAAAGTCCATCAATACAATATTTTTTTGTAACAGCCATCAATACAATATTGATGTTAAACGTTTTCATATTAGAATGTTATCTCTGTCTGAGCTAAATTGAACATTTTTTGTTCGAACAATTCTAATGTACGGCGTTGAAAGCAGTTTAAATTATTAACAAATAACTTCTACATCTGCTTCGAATGATCAGATCCTTCTTTCTTTCTTTCATAAAAAATAAAAATAAATAATAACTTCTACATAATCATTGCTAAATATAAACAATATGTTGGAAGCTCAAATATAATCGAAGGATGTTTAGTAAATTGGGCAATTGGATTTTTAATAGTTATAAGAAATAAACAAACCAAATTTAAAGAGAAATAAACAAATAAATAAAAGAGATGATTTGACGAGTGACTGATCAAAATATGGCAGACTGTCCGTACCTTTCTTTTCTAATATCTGAATTTCTGAATTGCTGACTTTTCTGTTCTTTCTTTCTTTTCTCCCACAAATACAATTAATAACCAATCTTTAGGAGTCAATGCACTTATTCCACTCAAATCTCCATACCCAACACAGTTTCCACTCTTCTTGACACATTCTTTGTTATTTCTCAAATCGTATTGTCTAGTCTCTCTAAAGTATACAGAAATGAGTGATTTTTGTTTTTTAAGTATGAATGGTCGATGTGTTTACTATTTAGTGCCTTGTAGGACATTTCAAGCGTGCTTAACGACTCTGCATCACTTTTCAAAGTATAACGTTTTAAGAACAAAGTATTTTATTTTAACATAGGGGATAGAAGTCTATAGAAAACTAAATTTAAGTGCAATTTCCTGCTACTACAATCGTTTGATAATTATATTTGTGGCTTAAAGTGTTAATAGCAAGGTTGATTTTTGAAAGGTTGATCTTTTTATTTAAATTTTTTTAGACCAAAAAAAATAACAGACTCAATAGTAAAATTTTAAGCAAAAAAAAAATTGCCCACATACTTCAACAAAAAAGTCATGTAATAATCTGTTTATAATCATGTGTTTGTCCTCCTTTTGGATTCTAACACTAAGTTCTTTCGGTCGGGTCGTCAATAATTTTTCTCCAACTAATCAGAAATTTAGGGCTCTCTAAATAAAAACAATGACAAATATGTAAGAAACCTCTAACCAAACATGATTTCATCTATTCACAAACCATTTGGACTAATTCAAATTCTGGAAAATTGACCCCACAAAATTGTTTAACTTTTCCAGCCCTAAAGCACATGTTTCATTAGTCTGTGCTTATGCTTAGGCTCTGGACGTATTGTGCAAACCCGTTTTCACTCGAAGATGAAGTCATGAAACTTGTGCTACTCATCTTGCAGGAACGTACAGATATAAGAGAAGATCTTTGCATGTATTGAGAAGTACAATATATATCTCTTCTTCCCTTTCTCTACAAATATTTAATCTTAAACTCGTGACACCATAATAACTCATAAACAATTATTCGATGTATACGAATACGAGCGATCGTGTTGAGCGATAACTAAGTCATAGATATATAATAGAAGTGCTTATCGACATTATATATATAATTGTATACATTTATATTAATTTGTCAGCTGAAGATGACTACAAGAGCGGTCAAAAGCAACATGTAGGCAAATTTATTATTTTCAATAGGGAAATTTAAGAGTTTTACCTCTGTTTGTCTACATGGTGAATTATTTAGGGTGAATATTACCATTATTATTATCATATCATTATCATCGATATGTAAAATTAGTCTCCTCTCCTAAAATTACTGTTGAGAAACAGAAAACTAGTTAGACCGTAAGATATCATAATTATATCCCGAAATTAATCACAAAGCCATAACTTGTGTCACACATACCCTCTTTTTCCACATCTGTCATTTATTTCTTCCAGCAAAAAATAATAAAATAGTTGGGTATTTTGTGAAATAAGTTTTTTCTTTGGCTGTCAAACAAACAAATACATACATGAATAAAGAAATCTCATAGTTATTGCGCTCAATAGATTGGTAAGGTCCATCAAATACTAAATGAGCCCTAAAAGAAAGATGGTCATTGGATGGTCATGTGAGAGGCAAGACATTCAAAAAGTGAAGAACTTATTCTAACAACATTCTTCTGCTTGAATCCAAGAGAACGTGAGAAGAATCCATACATGAATATAAGTCGACAAAAGAATGCACACAAATTTTTTGTTAACTCCAAACTGTTTGCCCATGCCTAGGACTATAATAAGCACAGAAATGCTCTCATTTGTATTGGGCTCAATGGATTGCTAAAAGAACCCAATAATTCAATAATGGGCCGATGATTACAACAAGTACAAGAAAACAGAAAGATGGTGGTTGATGTGGTCATGTGAGAGGCAGAGCATCAAAGGAGTGAAGAACTTGTTCCAACAACATTCTCGTACTCGAATCCAATGGATTCTCTGGATTATCTGAATGAACAACGTTCAATAGATAAAGCTTCTTAGAGCTCACAAACGCAGCCGAGAAAACCCTCTTGATTCCTCCTCTCGTGCTATCGATTTTGTATTCAAACTCATACACTTGCCCTTGTCCTGATCTCTCTCCTACTGATACAACTTCTGCTTCGTTTGTGCTTTCCTAAATTCAACAACAACAACAAAGCAAATCACAAAAAAAAAGCTCTTTTCTTTCTTCTACTTGTTGTTTGGGTTTCTTGTTACCTTACGCTTTTCTGCGTTGATGAGTTTGTCTGCTACAAATTGAGGAGTACCAAAGTCTTCAAGACTCTTTATACGGACAGGACTCACCACAACTCCTATATTGTTGCTTCGTTTCTCTGGCTCTTCAAAAAGAACATTGGCTCCTGCTTTCTCTACCTTTGATTCCCATTTAATTAAATTAACAAAGAAGTCAATTATTCAAGTACTAATAAGGAATTCGCATTTTGGAATATCATGCAAATTCGAATTACACCTTAATCCAAGAAGAGGGTACGAGAAGAGTGAAGCCATCTTTGGAATCAGTGTATCTTTGAAGATTTTCCAATTCTGCCATGGATTTGGCTTTATCCAGCAAGAACCCACCATTGAACAAGAGCGTGAGAATCGAGAGATTCAAGTGTCTCTTGCTGAGATTGATGCTACTGGTGGACGAAGGATTTTGGGTGAAGCAGAGTAAAGTTTGGATCTTTTGATGAGAAGAAGAAGAAGAAGAAGATGATAATAGAGAAAGTTTTGGAGGAGAAGAGAATTGGGGAGAAGCTACGAAGCTTGACGACCACATTTTGCTTTCCTTCTCCTTATCACATTTTGCCGTTAAAGTCCCAATTTTTTTTTTATAAAAAAAAAAGTAAAGGTTTGATTTTTTTTTCAATTAACGAAAGAATAAAGAAGAATTTTTGTATACGTAGGTTTTTCAAATCTGATCTAATATTCACACTGTATTTTCTGATTAGAGGTTCCATTTCGGTTCTGTTTTCGTATATGATTTTCCTAATTTGGTTTGGTTTAGTTTGGTTTATCTGGATAAGAAATCTCAACGGGAAACTAAGGAAAGGAATCATATAAGCACAAAACTTTGATGTTCTACTCAAATACTCCACAGTCAAAACTAATCACTTTAACCAAAAGATAAAGAAGACTTGGAAGAGAACAATTGATCAATCAGACATAGAAGAAGCATACATATTCCTCCAAGGCTCAGGCACGATCTGGCCACAATCCTCAAGAACATTCACCAATGAACCAGCCGGATAAGAAACCGCCTCCTTCTCCGTTAGAAAGCTGTGCAGTACGCCGTGGACACTGTCTCTAGCCATACTTGTCAGAATCTGAACGTATGTTTCGAACGATGGAACAAAATCCGGAAGTAGAACGGTTTCAAAGTCACTCATTACTGTTATATCCAACTCTTCGATATCGATCAAGCGTGCCAATGGCTTCCGGCTGAGCCAGAGTCAAAAAAAAAAAGAGACAACAAATCGTAAGAAAGACAAAAGCTATGGTCTTTTCATATTAATAAGCCGAAGTTGAGAAGTAAACTTACCTCTTTTTGAGCTCTGAGATTTTAGAGTCGCTATTGGCTGAAACAGAGAGACCTTTGACCTTAAGTAGAGCCTTTAACTTTCTGAAACTTTCCTCCTTTGCAACAATGTATATAATCTTTGAAGATGATGAATCCAGAACCTCTGAAAACTGTCAACAATTAAACGTTGCTTTTTGGTTTCAGTGTCCTCTGATAACAGCCAAATAAATGCAAGAAAATGATACATGACAATGTGTTATTGTTAGAAGAGCCAACACTTATCCACCGCATGTTTTTCACTTTGTTACTCATCTCTAAGGTATCACACTAACGCAAAAAGAGAAACCTAATAAACTCTGTAAGTATGTCACTGACGCTCGTTTAAGGAACGTGTGTGTGAGAATGAGATCAAACCATCTATTAGTGAATGCTACTTCTGTTAAGTGCTTGTTTTGCATGTTCATACTTTAGCAACTTTTGCTTTCTTATAATCTCACTTTCACGAAAACTTTAAAACTATGGTTATAGACAAAAATAACGTATCATATGACATACCTTCTGCAGCTTTTTTTCCTCCGAGGCGCACACATTTACAGTCTGGCTAATACAAGAGGCTTGGCTGGCAACAGAATCACTGAGGGAAAGTCTGTTAATTGATCCTCCCAAAAGACTCTGGACGGCTGGAATATAGGAAGCGCTAAAACTGTCGCTGAAAACTATCGTTCGGTGTTCGCTGGAAATGGCCTGCTTAATGGATTTCACCGCATCTAGATAACCACTAGTGCAATGTGAACCTAGTTCATCAATGACCTGTGTAGATATGAGAAAATAATTAGCAGTGTTGAACACTCTTGTATATAGGATGAAGAGGCTCCAAAGCATGCTACATAGAGTTAGAGAGAGACTGATCGATCCTCATCAACATAAGAAGATACTTAGAGCCTATAGATGTCCTACCTAACAAAAATATCATTCATAACAAAAGGGACCTGCCAACCATTTTCCCCAGTAGCTGACATAAAATCTAAAGTGAAACAGTTAAATTTGAAGCCATAAAACGATTTGGACATCTTTGGACTGGTAGTATAACTAAACAGACAGGCAGGTAAAAAGATTTTAGCATACCAGCAATGAAACCCCCGATATATCAACTCCCTTCAGGGCAACAATCTCCAAAAGTCTCTCAGGTGTAGAAACTAGAAACTCAGGTTCACAGCTTTTCAATCTACAAACCAAAAAGCAGATTGTCAGAATTGGATGGAAAAGAGAAGCTTATTCATCACGTAGCAACAGCCTTGAATCTGAGCAAAACAAACTAGATTGTAAAAGAAAAAGAGATATATACCCAGATATCTGATGATCTAGTGACGCTCCTTGGTGTAAGCTCACTGTGTGAATTCCAATACCTTTCAGTGCCTTGCAAACCGATCGAACCTAAACACGATAGAATAAAAAACTATTGCATGATGTCCCTTGTCAAGATAAATCAGCATAACGTAACGTTTTCTGAATATCAAGTCTTGATAAAAAGTCACTAAATTGATCCTAACCTTGGATGCTTTAGACTGAGATGGTACGAGGTACAAGAGGAAAGGGCTGTTGCTTAATGACTCCTCCTCCTCCTGCTCTTCTTTCTCCCGTCTAGACATAGCATCTGTCGCGGTCGAAACGATCCACGCGATCTGTTCCAAGGTGGAAGATGCTCCACTTGTCTCTAGAACATCTTTTCCAGAATTAAAACATTTCCAGAACTCAATCCCCCAGGTGCTAGTGAACAAAGACTTCTCATGTTGATCATCACTTCGAAACGAGGTCTCTATACTGTTCAGGCACAACATCACATACTTTGGTGGACCTTTCAGCTTCTTCCCATCGCCATCACTGGACATAGCAGATGGTTTCTTCTTGCCTTCTCTATCTTTCTTGACCTTCTTCTTTTTCTTTTTGGTAATGTCCACTTTACCTTGCTTCTCATTGAACGGATCTTCAGGTGTAGGAAGGCTAAAACACATTCCCTAAGATTCAATAAGAAACAAATCCACCATTTTAATTCACATAGCTCAAATTCACCAACACAAGTACGAATTCGATATATACACTTCCATTTCCGATTTCAAAACTCGTTGATGGTTTTAGAGAACCCTAAAAATCGAATCGGAGAAGGTGGATAGAGAAGAGTATGCATATATATATATACCTGACACATGCTGCGTTTGCCAGACTTGCGGCGTTTCTTAGCGGCGATGATGGCGGCGATGCGAGCAGATACGGTGGCGGAATCGTTCTTTCGATTATTCTTCTTCCTCGTTAATTTGTTCTTCTTCCTCGCCAAAGCATCGTCGCCTTTCGCCATGATTTTTCCTTCTTTGAAGGTTTTGCTCAGTAGCTTCGGCCGCCGTTGCTCACGCTTCTGCTGTTTCGGTTTTGTGTCTTTATAGTTGTGGCACAATTGTAAATTAATTGAAGTTTTGGGGCTAACAGTGTCATTTGGTACATCGAATTACAAATTTAACCCACATACCGGCTTGATTGGTGATAAACCGGAATTAAATTTATAGTCACGGTTCATTACTTAAATGATATGTGAACAAACGGTTAATTACTTAATTTTATAGTCACAGTTCTAAAAGTCGGTCTAAGCCGTGTTTAAACATCGCTTACCTAGGATCTAGACGTTTATATATTGTGACAGTTACTTTTTAACCGTTTTATATTTGATATTTATAAAAAAAAATTTTATGTGTAATTTGAATTTTAAATATATATATTTAAGATTTATAATATGTAAACTTTATTATTTATAAGCAAACCATGTAATTTAATATATTGCACTCTATAAATTATATAATAAATTTATTTATTTTGTAACGACATAAACGCGCCCAAAAATCGCTTAAACTCTGATTAAACGTTTTAGGCGGCCCATCTAGGCCTAACCTAACGCTTTCTTGAACTAAACCGGCAAGTATCTATAGCATTCCGGTTCGAACCGGTTTGGTTAACTTCTACACAGTCATATATTATGATCTCCATTAACGGAATTTTACAGCAAGAAAAGCGGTATAGCTTCGACCGGTACACAAAATCGCCATCATGACTAATTTCCAACATTTTTTGTTACTATCTTAAGATATCGCTGAACCAAAATTGTTGCTCCTATTAAACGAAGCATTCTACATACTAAACCAAAAAAAAACAAACGAAGAACCGTCGTTGATTAACTTGCTTCATCTGAACACATCTTGATCTCTTGTTTCTCTTCCTCAACACAACCTTTAGTTTCGTTCACTCTTTTCTCTTCACCATCAACTTTTGTCTCTGTCTCATTACACTGTTTTCTCCTGTGATTGGGATCATAATTGGAAGAAGCTAAGTGATCCAAAGCCATAACCACATCAGATATCACCGGTCTCATACTAGGCTGCTCTTGAACACACATTGCAGCTATCGCAAGCGCTTGGTACAATCCTCTAACCGGATAATCCCCTTCAAGCAACGGATCAACCATTTTCTTAAAATTCTTCCTATCTTTAAACAACGGAGCCGCCTGTACAATTTTTTGTCAAAAACTATTAATCATAATATGCTCACTAGCATAAAAAAAGGAAAAAGTTAGAGACTTTAAGCTTTTACCCATCCGACAAGATTCTGGTCTTTACGAGCTTTTGTATTATCAATCGCTTTCCTTCCGGTTATAAGCTCTAAAAGCACAACTCCAAAGCTGTAGATATCTGATTTGAACGTGAGCTGACCCGTCATTGCGTACTCAGGAGCACAGTATCCGTATGTTCCCATAACTCTTGTGGAAACATGGGTTTCGTCTCCGCTTGGTCCGACTTTAGCTAATCCGAAGTCAGAGAGTTTTGGGTGATAGTCTTCACCGAGCAAGATATTCGAGCATTTAATATCACGGTAGATCACAGGAGGCTTCATTATATCGTGAAGATACTCTAGACCTCTCGCTGCACCAGCTGCTATTTTCATCCGAGCGTTCCAATCAAGCGGTTTCTTACCACAAGGAAGATCTAAAACCAAACAGAGAATCCATAGGCTTGTTTACAACAAAGATTGATGCTTTTTTGGTTATGTAATATGCGTATAGAGCAAGACCAATATGAGTTGAGGTTTATACAAACATACCATGGAGGTGGTTTTCAAGAGATCCTAGTGGCATGTACTCATAGACCAAGAGTCTCTGAACACCTTCAGCGCAAAATCCGATAAGCTTTACAAGATTGGGATGATCAGCGAGGCTTAGTGTCATTACTTCGACCACGAATTCTCTGATTCCTTGTGCACCATTCCTGTCAAGTTGCTTGATTGCAACAACCTATCAGAAAAAAACCATTTACAGATTGTTGAAAATCTCTAACCAGCTTAAGCCACATTACACAATTAATTGATTGAAATCAAGAAACATATTTATGTATATTTATATACCTGATTGATTTTGTCTATGAAACCCTTGTAAACTTTTCCGAAACCTCCTTCACCTAGAAAACAATCTGACCTGAAGTTTCCTGTAGAAACCGAGAGTTCTTCAAAGGTAAAAGTCTGTGCTTTCTTCCCTGAAACTTCATCTTCAACATTCAAATCCTTCGCATCTAAAGCTAATTGATCCTCTTTAGCAGCTATATCGTCGTTTACATCTCCACATTGACTGAATTTCAAGCAATCTACACAAACACATCAATATGAATCAAGAAATTGCAGCAAATAAGAACACAAAAACCTAATTATCTCTTAACAAATGATTAAAGCACACGAATTAAAAACTCTTAAGACTTACTAATTTCTCAATTAATCGATTCAAAAATGGAAATGTAGCAAAAACAGATGACCTAGAACGAAGAAACCAGATCGAAAAACTACTAAAAAACGACGCGAGATTCCGAAATCAAAAGACGATTCTTAGCTTCGAAAATTCTACTCGATACCTGAGCTAGGTTGCGTCTGATCAACGTTCTTACGAATGCAGTTTCCGTCGATTGCGAGTTTATTATTTTTGGTGAAATCGTTGTTCTTCGTCTCCGATCGTTTGTTCGATTTCCCCGTGCGTCCGAAACATCCCATAGCTAAAATCCAGATTGCGAATTTTTTGACGGATTGTATATTGATCGTCTCCTTAAAAACCCAGAAATGAAGAACATGTAGAGAGAATCAACACAGAGAATTATAGAAAACGGAAGGTTTTGATTTTAGGGGAAGGAAGAGGAAGAGTTACGGAAAAAGAAAAGAGTGAGAGAAGAGAGAAGAGGGCAAAGTAAGAGAGATGCTTAATTTGAACTTTTTTAAAGGAGGAGCGGAAATAATCGTCTACGGTAAGGTACATTTTAGATTACTGTAGGGGGTTTTATTTATTAATAGTAACTATTAATAAGGCGCGTCTAGTTAAATTGGTCTTCGTTTTGAGTTAAAAAGTAAAATTAAGATCTGACTGGGAAACTGGGTCAACGTTTTGTTTGTTACCGTCTGTTTTCTTTTTTACGAGTTGACTTGGCACTTTGTTGGAAAAATCTGGTTTTGATTTTTTGAATTAACGAAATTACATAATCTAGGAATTGAATTTTTGAGGAAAAAAAGGAAGGAACAAACTTTGTTCTAAGAGAGGATTAATCGTGAATAAGAGAATTCATTAATGACGATTTAATCATTTTTTGTGTGATTGATCATGAGTCCAATACGTAAAAAAACAATTTGATTTATATAATTTCTATTATTATATAATTTTTATTAATTTCGAAAATAAAAATTTTAAAGAGTCAAAATCCATTTTATTCTTAAAAGTATTTCTGTAATTGACATTATAAGAAAACGCAACATGTAAAAAGAAACGAAGTCGAGCGTGTGTGAAAGACGTTATGTCTTTGAATTCAAGAAGAAGAAGGTTTGAAGCTCAAGGCTAAGTGCCACAAGACTCTGAAGCATGAAGACGGTTTAGACAATCCGCAGGTGGATCAGAAATGTTGAAGGTTCAAGAAGAAGGTAACCGTACCGTTGCAGCCCAAGTGGAAGAGATAAGGATCACTTGTTTCGGAACCAAAAAAGAATTGGTTAGTGAGAGCTCTCTTTCTACCAAAAGAAGAAATGATGCAGCGCTAAGTTTGGATTACTTCATATGGTCGGTTATAGGGTTACAGGCTAAAACATGCACGGTTTGTAATAGGTGATTGTATGGATTATAAAACTAAAGTGATTCTAGTGAAATTTCAACCTTTCATATGATCTATTATAAGGATACAGACTAAAGCATGCACGGTTTGTCGGTTTGTAATAGGTGGTTATATAAACTATAAAATTAGTTATTTTAATGAAATCCCAACGACAGTAGGGTTCCAATTTATGATTTGAATTCGTTATAACTCTTATCTTATATACTTTTATGCTCTGTTCTTTTATATCCTTCAAACATAAATCGAACAAACAACACACGAGAGAGCGAGATAGAGGATTCAAGAGAATAAAACATTAAACTTTATCATCTTAAATCCTAACAGTGTGGATCTCACAACAGTCAAATAATATATGTCATTCTAGAACATTGTCCAAATTACTATTTCTGATACATTCGGAAAATTATTGTATGTATAATGTATTCCACAAGTGCCCACCAATATTTTAAATTTCACCCACACATTTTTTTTTCTTACTCTTTTTTTCTGTTGAGAAAAGGCTCCTTTTTCTTACTCTTAACTTGATGTTATTCCTCTGTTGATTACATTTAGGAACCAGGAATATTCCCACATCTATACGACTATATTCATATTGTTTTCATCCTCTTAAGTTCTTATTTATTTTTCGTATATGGACTATGGAGGAGATTATTCAACAACTATTTTTTTTTTTCGTTGTTGCGAACAACTATTTTTTTTTTCATTGTTGCGAGAAATAAATATGCTAAAATGATTCTAGAAACGTCCTCATACATTATGTTATAATTTTTCTACATATCACTTATTAGATACAGGGATGAGATTTGTTTTTGTTTGGGATGTCTTTCCACATATATTCTTCATACCTACGTTTTAGTTAAAATATGGAGTACTTAATTTATTTTTAATAACACCTTTTGATGCACTTTTACGTATTATTAACTAAATATCATGATATATTATTGAGGTTTGAATTTGAATAAAATTTGATCAAACATCCTATTACTAATAAAAGTTGAAACTAATCTTATTACTAATAAAAGTTGAAACTAATTCTATTACTAATAAAAATTGAAACTAAGAGCATGAACATCGGTCGTCTCCTTGGCGTCTCTTGTTAATAAAAACCAATTTTTTTATGAAAACGCGTCTCTCAAAATTTTGGGATATCGCTTAAAATGAAACCGTAAAAGACGGTATTGACAGACACGTGTTATTATGTGATTGGCAAATGAATTTGGGGGAAAAAATTTTTTCCTTCCCTTCCTCTTTTCCCCGACACAATTTTCCTCGTCTTCTCCGTAAAAAACTTCGATGGCGACGACGATCTTTTGGTGGCGAATCTCTGCGGCATCGTCGACATCGTTCGGAGGCCAACAGCAGAGGATCGAGACGCCGAGATAAGCCATCTTCTCTTTCTCTTCTGTCTTCTCTTTTTTTTTTGCAAAATCAATCCGTTCTGAATCAGTTTAATTTTGATGGATTCGGGAATTCTATCTTCATCTGTTCGGGTTTTCGATTCTTTCTTCTTCTGAATTGGTTAGGGATCGAATTATATGATTATTTGATTTATGGGTTTCAATCGGTTTGACTAATTTAGGGTTTTCGATTTAGGATCGAATCAGTTTGATTATTTGATGTGAGGTTATTTGATTCGTGGTTTTGATTAGTGGGTATGATATAGGGTATAATATAGGGTTCTGATCGAGTGTATTGACTTCATCTCTTATGAGTTGAATTGTTTGTTGTATATATGATTTTCTTACTTCAATCGGTGATGTAGCAATATGGTTTTGTGTTTGTGTAAGTGTCAATAAGACAATGTTTGCTTGAGATTGGGATTGTTTGCTTTGATTCAGATTGTTTGTTTGTTAACCTTCTCTGATTTTGTACATGCATCAATCGGTTACATTATTTGGAACTAAACTTGGTATTTGGTTTTCTTTCAATGCAGCTTAAAGGCTATACATCTAAATTGGCGAGACAGGTGAAACAATCTTTGAGCATTAAAGCAGAAGACAGAAGTAATTTCTGGTAAGCAATCTTCAAACCTTATTAATAGGCTTTAGCATAAAAATGTAGCTTTGTAGTCGGTAATGTAATAAAGGCTTGTTCATTTTAGGGAGATTTGTAATTGGTAATGATATTAATGGCTGGGTTTAGATAGGTTTGAATGTCTCTGTTTAGAGACCTTTATGTCTCGTCCATGTTAGTTGGAGTTCAATGCTTCTTCTTGATTGCTTTAAGGTTTAGAGACCTTTATGTCTCATCGATGGTAGTTGGAGTTTATTGTTTCTTCTTGATTGCTTTTAAGGTTTAGAGACTTTTATGACTTTGTTGTTTGCTTTCAATGCCTTCTTTCCATTTTTCTGCTTTTTAAAACCCGATCCTTCTTCTGCTTTTTAACAGCTATTCTGCTCTTCAATTCCTGTTTTCTACCTTTCTTCACAACCTTTTCATTCCTTTTTCCTACTTTTCTTCACAACCTTTTCATTCCTTCACTAACCTTTTCATGTCTTCGGCATATCCATATGCTCAACCCACTAACTTTGTGGACTTGTTGAATAGTCAACAAGACACTCCCCTTACTGATTCCTTTGCTTCATGCAACCATTTCCAAGCTTCAGCACGCAGACTACACCTCAAGAGCGAAAGGAGAGAGCTGCTTGGCACCCAAGCGACGATGTCTTACTGATCAGTTCCTGGTTAAATACCAGTAAAGATTCTGTAGTTGGCAACGAACAGAAGAGTCATGCTTTTTGGCAGAGGGTATCAGACTATTATGATGGAAGTCCAAATGCAGAGGGTTGTGTACCGAGAACGACAAGCCAGTGCAAGCAGAGGTGGCACAAGATCAATGATCTTGTGTGTAAGTTCTCCGGTGCATATGACTCTGCAACAAGGGAGAAGACCAGCGGCATGAACGAGAACGACGTCCTGAAGCTTGCTCACCAGATTTTCTTCACAAACCACAAGAAGAAATTTAACCTTGAATACGCCTGGAGGGAACTGCGGAATGATCAAAAGTGGTGTGATCTTTCCACCACAAAAGGTAATGAAGCGAGCAAAAAGAGAAGAACCGATGTGATGGAGACTGAAGCCATGGAGACTGTCGAAAATGATGGTTCATGCTCTCGTCCTATTGGTGTGAAGGCTGCAAAAGCCAAAGGAAAAAAAGTTCTACTGAAGTAAACCATGTGGCTCAAGCTATTGCAGACTTTCAAAAGGTGTTGGACGTCAAAGAAAAGGAATTAGCAACAAGGGAGAGGCTTACTAGGATGAGCGTTCTTGACAGACTCCTTGCAAAAACAGATGCTCTGAATGAGGTGGAAGAAGCACTTAAGCAGAAGCTTCTTAAGGAGATGTTGTCTACTTAGTCATTTCGGTTTTTATGTATTAGGTTTGGCTTTGTTTTTATGTATTAGGTTAAGCTGTGTTATGGTTTGGCTTTGTTTTTTTATGTATTAGGTTAAGATGTGTTATGTAATTTGTTTCTATGTTAAGCGACCTTTGTATTGGCAATCTGGTTATCTTGATATTTGGTTTAATGTTTGTTATTGTCTTATCTTGCTTTCGTGATATTGGCAATCTGGTTATCTTGCTTATGCAAACGTGATATTGGCAATCTGGTTTTCTTGCTTATGTCTTTCAGGTTAGAGTTCGACTCACAAGTGGGCAGAAGACAACAATAGAAGTCACGTTTTGCATCAGAAGTCAGCACAAAACAACAACGGTTTATCACAAGTTGTGTTTAGTGGGCACAAAACAACAACACATATAAGATATTTGAATAATGATTGTCAATATTTTTTATGATTGTACAATATGGTGTATTTTGAGACCACAAGAATTCTGCTTTATTTTGCAACCACAAAATGCAAAGTGGACTCTTCTATATATAATTTCTATAACATTTGGGTTTAGCCTCAACACAATACAACGCTTTCCTTTCTCAATTTTTTTTCTCTCAATCAAGCAATTCTCTCTTTCTCTTTCAAGCCTTCCTCTTCTACTTCTTCTTTTTCTTTTTAAACGATATCCACTTAAAAAAAAAAAAAAACAATGGCTTCATCTTCGAATCATAATGATGATGAATCAGTTGATGAATATCTTGATCATCAAGGTGATCAGTTATTTGATCAATTTTATAATCACACTGTTCACACTTTTCAGAATATGTTCGTCGACTACGGACAACAGCAAGAGGCAACCAATTCAAGGAAAAAAAGAGATTTCATTGAAAGAAACCGGGAAGAAGGCCATATACGTTTATGGAATGATTACTTCAGTGAGGAGGCTATATTTCCGGATTATCTATTCCGCCGCCGGTTTAGGATGAATAAGTAATTGTTCATGAAGATTGTTGATCGACTAACTAATGAAGTTCGATACTTTCGACAGAAGAAAGACGCTCTCGGAAGGCCTGGTCTCTCCGGACTTCAGAAATGTACATCAGCAATTCGTCTTTTGGCGTACGGAACTGCTGCTGATTCAGTTGATGAATACCTCCGCATTGGTGCTACTACTGCTCGGAACTGTTTGGAAAATTTTGTCGACGCAATCATAAACTTATTTGGTGATGAATACTTGAGAAGACCAACACCAGAGGATCTTCAACGGTTACTTGATTATGGATAGTACCGCGGATTTTGCGGAATGGTAGGAAGCATCAACTGTATGCACTGGGAGTGGAAGAATTGCCCTACCGCGTGGAAAGGGCAATATTCACGTGGTTCAGACAAACCCACAATCGTTTTAGAGGCTGTAGCATTATATGACCTGTGGATATGGCATGCGTTTTTTGGACCTCCAGGTACCTTAAACGATATAAATGTCCTTGATCGCTCACCCGTGTTTGATGATATAATTCAGGGAAAAGCTCCACAAGTGAATTTTTCTGTCAACGGAAGGGAGTATGATTTGGCATACTATCTGACAGATGGTATTTATCCGAAATGGGCGACATTTATCCAATCTATTCCAATACCACAAGACCCGAAAGCATGTTTATTTGCAAAAAAACAGGAAGCTGCTCGAAAAGATGTCGAACGTGCTTTTGGTGTCTTGCAATCCCGGTTTGCCATTATCAAAAATCCAGCTCTGTTTTGGGATAAGACAAAAATAGGAAAGATTATGAGAGCTTGTATCATACTCCACAATATGATCGTAGAAGATGAAAGAGATGGATACGCACTCTCAAATGTTTCAGAATTGCAGCACGGAGAAGGAAGCGGAAGTGCAACTGTAGATCTCGCATATGAAACAGATACTTCAAATCTTGAGAATAGTATGTTTGCTAGAACAAAACTTCGTGATAGACGACAACATGAGAAACTGAAATCCGATTTAATGGAGAATATCTGGCAAAAATTTGGACATTACTAAAATGCCAACTGAAGTTTGTATCAAAATTTATGTTTTAATTCTTTTTATGTTCTTGTCTTAATCTTTGTAATGAAATAATTATCTTTTTATGAGTTAAATATTTTTTTTTTAAAACAACTCCAAAGGGTCTCTACAATGTTTAATCAAAATACATAGGTCTCTTATATAGGTATTCAGTTAACATATATTATTAAAATACTACTTAAGAGACTCTAATGAGTCTCTGCAATGTTCATGGTCTAAATGCCTCTAAAAGTGTCCACATAGGATAAAAAAGCAATTCTATTGGTCCACATCAACATTCAAATTAAGAAAGGAAATTATGTATTAAATTTTCATTAACAACAAAACTAAAATGATATTAAATTAAGAACATTTCTTAAACAAAATACAAATTTACTTAGATATAAAATAATATGCAATCAATTAAACAAGAAAAGTGAATTTCAAAAAAAAAATTCAGTAAAAAGAATAAAATTGAATATGATAAAAATCTTATTTTATTTTATTAGAGAAGAAACATATACTAATTTTTTTATGTCAATACTATTTTTATTAAATATTAATTGATTATTTTGTTATTGTTTTAAATTATTTTTTTAGTATACTAACCTACAAGAATTTGAAGAATTAAAAAAAATATTTATACAAGTTAAAATTCTAAAACAAATTAAAATAATATTTACTATAACATAAAAACAACACATATATTAATATGTGGAGATAATTGATGGTTTAAACATAATTTAAAGATGACATTAAGTATGTAAAATCTATTTTAATATATATCAAAAAATTAATTTAATAGTTTATTAAGGGGTAATTAAATGCTATCAAGTATAACTTGTACTCATTAAAACAGTAAAATAAGGAGAAATTTTTCCCATTCTTGGTTGTCAATAAAAAATTATTTAGAAGTTATCACACAGTATGTTACTCGACAAAATGTTTGGTATTTACCAATTTAAGATAAAATTGACAAAAATTTATATTGAATTCATCGATCTTTGTAATTTGAAATTAGTTTTAAATTTTTATTTTATATATATTTACTGAAAATATATGAAAGCAAAAATTATGGTTATTAGTTTATTTTTAAATTTAAAATAAATCAGAAATTTGTATCGACTAAACTAGTTAAAGAAAGAGAATACTTTTAAATTTTCTTATTTTTTCAAAAAAACATACATAACAAGAGCAATTGATGAAAAAAACTTCTTTTCTTGACTAATAAGTGATGTATAATACTTTATCTTTGTGTTTATATTAACTAAGTACTATTTCATTAGTTTGTTATATTTTTAAGTTGATTTGCTCTATTTACGGAAAAAAGAGAGAGAAAGAAGAAGGCTAAGAGCATGTACATCAGTGAACCCTTAAGAGAGGGGTTCACCAGAATATAATAACATTTTTTTAGGTTTTAGTTTTGTTTTTTTTTTAATTCGAAAATTATAATTTTTGACCAATCAGGATGCTTTATTTTGGGATGATACCGTCTCTTTAGGTTCGTCGGGATGATACTGTCTCTTTAATATTAAGATCTTTTGTCTCAAAAACTGTGTCATGAACCCCTATTAATCCTTTGATGTACATGCTCTAAGTAAAAGAGATGCTTAATTTGAACTTTTAAAGGATGAACGGAAATGAATATCTACAGTAAGGTACACTGTAGATTACTGTAGGGGTTCTTTTATTTATTAATAGTAATTAATAAAGGTTTAGAGTTTAGGGTTTAAGGATGTGAAGACCACACATAATCTAGTTAAATTGGTCTTCGTTTTGAGTTAAAAAGTAAAATTAAGATCTGACTATGTGTGGGAAACTGGGTCAACGTTTTGTTTGTTACCGTCTGTACTTTTAAAAGTTGATTTAGCACTTGCTTTGTTGGAAAAATCAAAAATATAGTAAACAAAATTACATAATCTAGGATTGAATTTTTGAGGAATAAACTTTAAATTTAATGGAGGATTAATCGTGAATACAAGAATTCATTAATATGAAGATTTAATCATTTTATCGTGAGATTGATCATGAGTCTAATACGTAGAAAAACGATTTGTTTTATTAAATTTCTATTTTTTTTAGTTTTTAAATTCTGAAATTAAAAAATTCAATGAGTCAAAATCTATCTTTATATAAAAAAAATAATAGTTTACATTATAAGAATTAATGTGAACGTAACATGTAAAAAGCTAATTTCTCAAATAATGTCATTTTAGTGTCGAGCGACACTACCATCAGTGTCGGTCCACATCTACATTGCTACTGCAAAAAAAAAAAAAAAAAAATCAGAGAAAAGTCGAACTGTTCTAATTCGCAGCACAAAGTGTTAGTGTCGAGCGATACCACCATCAGTATCGCTCGACACCACTTATCCAGGTCAGTTCCCTTTTTAAAACCCTTGATACCATCATCTCTCTCATTCTCCCAACTCGACACACACGAAGAACTCAAGCCCAAAATCTCAAATCCCTCAATTCTTCACGGATTTTAGTGATTTCAAGGCCTAACCTCATTAAATTTTTATACTGATTCTATTTCTTCCATCAATTTTTCCGATCTGCAAGGTATGCAACTCGAACATCCCTCTTTTCGATTTCAGTACACAAAGTTTGGAATGTCGATTTTATCTCTTGGAACTTGTTTTAATGATTGATTCATGCCTTTGTAGGTTGTTATAGAGGATTTTAAACATCCCCATTTACTTTCTATGGCCTGTTTGCAGGTTTTGGAAATTTTTATTTTGGGTGGCAAAATTGGTCCAAAAATCAGATTTTGGAACGGTTTTTGAACTGATTTAGGGCGGATTGTTGATGACTGTGATGCTGGTGATTGTTGCTAGTGGTGTTTAGTCCTTGAACTTGTTAATTTTGGATTTTGATTTTTGGATACTTCTTTGTTGCTTTTGTCATTGACTGCAGATGTATCAAGCTAAGAGGAAGCGCACAGACGAAACATCAAGCTCTAACCCACCACCACAAACTGCGCCTGTATCACCAGCGGATCGACAAAGGGTGGGGTTTCCGTTGTGTGCTCATGTCGAGGCATTCAATGCTCATGATGTTGATCCTCAGCCTTGGTTCATATGTGATGCATCTTCTGGAGCTCCAGCTTCTGCTGCTGAGGACGATTCAGTACTTGTTTCTGCCAGCGGTTTGTCGGCACATACTCACACTTTTTCATCTTTAGCATTCGGCCTTCCTGCGAATCCTGCGATCCCCATGGAGACCGATGTGTTTCAGAGGTATGTGGCTGAGAGCTTTCAGAGCATCTGAAATTCCATAGCTACTCTCTCTCGATGTGGCTGCGTTCAACCAGCTTGCCCACATTCCCGTTCACCACCACATACTGGAGATGATGCTGCTACTGACAAATAGTAGCTCCTTCATTTTTCTGGTTCTGTTTCTTTTCTTTCTTTTATTTTTCTTTTTTTTTGAGTCAGTTTGTCAGCTATCTATGTTGTGGAACTTTCTTGGATTTTTGCCTTTATGGTGAGTATTGTTACTTCTAACTTGTGTTTGAGTGATCTAACAGTGCTAACAATGACAATTCTATGTGCAACACGTCGAATTTGATCATTTTTGACACTTGGATTATGCTGTTCACTGATATGGTGTCGTTCGATACCACCATGGGTGTCGCTCGACACCGTCACCATATCAAACAGATTACACTCATTATCACTCACCATGAGTATTTGTGTCGACCTAAGCTTGGTGTCACTTGACACCAAGCTGTGTGTCGGTCGACACCAACCAAGAAGTCAGGTGTTCTCACCGTATTCATGTATCTATTTAGTTCCATTTATATTTTTTTTACCAACTTCAGACTTGGTAACACTGGAGACAGTGTTGTTTAAGTTAAGAGAGGTGATTGCTGACATTCTGTTTGTTTTTCTTAGAGTCAGTTGTGTCAAATTGTTTTTGAGTCAAAACTTGTTGGAGATTATGATACTTTTCTTGGAATTATTGTTCTGACTTTTTATCCAAGTGACCATTGCTGCAGAATCAGTCTAGATCCAACTAATGAAAAATCCAATGACTGACCAGTTAACTAAAGGTGTTCATATTTCCAACAGAATCCATAAGCTGGAGGTGATCGATGAGCTCTTTCTTTTACCTTATTGATGTGACTGGTGTTCGTAGAGCTTGACTCCTCGTTCATACTCGACAAATGAAAGCTTGTGTGAGATCTAAAACGGTGATTTTCTTCTAAAAATAAAAGGCTAGGAAAATTTCCAAGGATTCCATTATTTTACTTCTATAAAGGAATGATCACACAAAGGATGGAAGCGAGGGGTAGGAAAATTTCCCGTGACCCCATTATTCGCCTACACCTTTGATATATAAAGAAGAGACAAATCGGGGATTCGGTGGCAAACACCATCAATACTCGGATCTTTAACATTGTTATATATGTCATAAAGAGGAGGGAATGAGAAAAGAATAAGTCTATGGGAGAGAAAAAATACCAGAGATTGTAAGGTTGATTTGTCAAAGTATAGTACGGGAAAGAGTCTAGAAGGTTCTTGGCATTGGAATCATTGATGAGACCCAGCGATGAAGGCTTATGGACAATGTTATGGAATTTTGGACTTAATTTGGGAGGCTGCGAATGTTTGCGGAGAAATACATGGTAGTTCGATTTGGATTGATAAAGCAGTATGTGGATTATAAGGTGGTCAGTCAGCGCGATGTTCCATAGAAAAGTTGAGTCTCCGTATTTTTCAAACCACTTCCTGTTGTTTGGTTTTGTGTTTGCTTGAGGGAAAGCAAATGCTAAGTCTGAGGGAGTTGATATATCATGGTTTTTATAGTTTTTAACCATGATATAGGTTTTAGTTATAGAGTCTTTTTAGTGTTTCTCGAGTCTTTTGGAGTATTTTCAGGTCCTAGATGCGTTTGGAGCTTAATTGAAGATTTTGGAGGATTTTGGAGCCAAGCAAAGATCAATTTCGGTGAAGGACGATTTTATTCATAATGGTGTTGCTCGACACCGACATTGTCAAAAAAAAAAAAAATTATGCACTTGGGCCCAAAAGTTTTCGATGTTTGCAAGAAGGCTCAGCTCGTGGTTTTAGCTTTATATTAGGTTTTTCAGCCAACTGTTTTTGTTTACATTTTGATTTTATTCATCAATAATTTTGAGGGAGAAAAAGTCTGAAACTCTTCATTTGAGAGAAGATTTCGAACCCATGTTTCTTAATCTAATTACTATTTTCTGCAACCTATTCAATCATTTTTATTGCTTCAATTTCAATGTCTGAGTAGTTTGTTTGTTAGGTTTAGGGTTCTCATAAAGAATCTCATTGGATGTTAGATAATTGATTGGTTAGGGTTTATAATCTGATTAGTTCTTCACCATAGGTTGTTCTTAAAGCTAATTCTGGACTGATTACCTAAAACTTAGGTCTTAGATTAATTGATTGACACGAAAATGTAATTAATTATCTGATAGAACATAGGGTGAGCAAAATAGTTATCCGCAAAAAAATTTGGTTTTGATATTTTGTGAACAAATCAAACATGTGCTTAAAGCTTGTTTAGTCTTTAGGATTTGCAAAACAAATTGGAATTCTGGGATTTACACTTATATAATTTTGGTAATGAAAGTTGGTTAAATATAATTTCGTGATTTGAGTTCAAGAATTGCGCTAAAACCTTAATCTTGATTAATCGATTTATCTGCATTCTCTGATTTTCTGAGAAATACCCTGAGTCTAGTTCTTTCTCATTGATTTTACAACCGTTTTAACTACATTGCTGCTTTCAATTTCACCGTTTTTACTTAGCGTAATTCAAGTATAGTTAGTTTATTGAGTGAATCTCTAGTCTCTGTGGTTCGATCCATATTGTAGTACAATTGCATATTTGTACTCTTGCATAGTAGCTCTAAGGATTAAACTTTGAACAGATCAAAATGCTTCTGTTTTAATATAAAAGAATGACCACTATTATAAAACATATTTCTAACTCGTTCATTCTATTAACCCGAAAAGAACCGTGGTTATAAAACCATAATTATAACACATCCATTCATATTATTATATAATATAAATATTTACTAATTGTAAAATAATTTTTATCTCAATATTTTGCATGTTTTGATAACCTAACCTGCATAAAACCACAATTATATAAAAAAAACATAATGTTTTCTATTAAATTATCATATAATATTAATATTTGTGAGTTTTTAATGTGAATTTTTAATTTATTTAAATATGATTAAAACATATGAATAATGTATTTGTTAGTTATAAGTGTTATTCTGAAAATATTATTTGAGTTTCAAATGTTAAATTAAATCTAATCTATTTAGATTTTAATTTGAATAATTTGAAAAAAAAAGAGCTAATAATTTGATCAAACATATCCTTAAAAGGTCATCATGTAATTTTTTATTCAGTCTGAGGTTCTTTGTTTATAATTTAATTGAGGAAAAAGGGCAAAAGCAAAGGTGGCTGGATTAGCCATCGCACTTTTGACCTAACTTATGAATTATCTATGTTCCATCACCTACCAATCAGTTGCAATCGCTAGCAAACTTAAATAATTAGTATAATCAAAGAAACCAAAAAGAAAATATTTTTATCAGCTCCATGGTTTTTATTTGGTTTTAAGCTCCTCAGTGACATATAAGTAATAACATAACAATGCTTAATCTTGATTCTTGAAGTAGCAATTTTCGTATTCGCCGATGTTGTTTTTGTAAAGGATATATTTTTACTACATAATTAGTGATCTATTTCTTCTTGACATCTTGTACAATTTTACAAGTAAAAGCGATAAAGAAGCTAACAAAAAGAAATAAAACACACTTAATTATACATTGCTTAAATGAAAGATACAAACAGACACTCAAAAGGAAAATACAAATACATAATCCAGACCAATCGGTCCAAACCAAAAGCAAACCAAACCAAAAGCAAACCAAACCAAAAGCAAACCAAACCAAACCAAATCAAACCTTACAAACAAAGATATCTCCCAGACGACATCATTACTCCACTTTAAAAACACGTAGAAACAACAGATTAGGGAGATATTTTTGTTTACCACATTAATCACACCATAAACGTACACCCAGTTTAACCCACCAAAAAACCGAAGTTAAACCGGGGCCGTAACACACCAAATAAAATAAAAAACCAAACCACAATCAAACTGAACCGGTTTAGGAGAAAGGATCGTTCTGTTTTCAAAAACGAACAGAACCACACAAGCCTTTTCCCTCATAAGTAGTGTCATGGTGGTTGAAATAAACCAGTGGCACTTTCGTTATTATGTCTTTATATGTTTTGTTGCTTCAAGTAGATTCACTGTTCTGGTCGGAGGTGTAACCGCTCGTCGGAGGAGTGGCGGTGGAGGAAGAAGATCCACCACCACCACCACCTCTAACTTTCCTCTGGAACGCTCCGCCGGCTGTCACGGCGGCCGAAACGATGGAGTTGGCTAAACCGCCAAAGATCTCTCTCTTCACTCTTCCGCGGCGAGGCGGTAATTCAACGGTCCTCACGGTGGAGGATTTGCTCGCCGGAGATTCCATGGACAAGTTTCTCTGTAAGGAAAAAACATGAGTGTGTGTAAGAATAAAATCAACAAACTTTAACCCAAAAAATTAATAAAATCTACAAAGAAATTGAAATTAAGTTTATTTAAAAAATCTCAAAAAGGGAATTGAGTGTGTAAGAATCAAATCTACAGAGAAAATGAGAATTAAGGGAAAAAAAATGGAGGGTTCTTTAATGGCAGAAAGAAAGGTACAGATAAGGCTAGTCTTGCTTCTTGTAAAAAAAAAAATCTGAAAAAAAACTGTTTTTTTGGTTTTTTTAGCTGAAGAAAGGAAGAAGAAAAGTAGAAAGAAAAGCAGAGAAGAGAGGAGTTTAACTTATAGGCGAAGAAAGAGTGAAGATATCTCCAAACTCTTGAGTTGATTATTATTATACAAAAAGTGCTTATAAATTGGTCTACTGTTAGAGAATTTATTCAATATAATTTGTGGTAAAGTTCGGTAATTATTCATAATGCATGGTGGGTCAATGGTTTATAGGATCTCATCATATTATATTTCAATTGTATACTATAATAATACATTGTACTAAAATACTGTCATGATGCTTTAGGTAATACGTTAATTCACTTTTTGATTTAATATAGATTAAATAATATGTTGCAGCCAAGTATAGGTGGGAAGTGGTCTTATAAGTATAAACGTGTGAAATCGTATTGTTTTATGGGAAAATTGGAAATATAACACAAAAAGTAAAAAACATTATTCTTTTAATATTTTTTTAAATTTTGGCAGTTTTGGACTAAAATAATCTTTTGAAATGTTTTAAATTTTTGGAATAAATATTTATAACTACTTAAAAAACTTTTTAAAAAATTAAAAAGGAAAAAATACTATTCGAAAATTTATTTTAGAAAAGAAATATTATTCAAAAAATTATTTTAAATATATTCTAAAAAACATCTTCTACAATTATAGTGTTCTATAGAAATTGTTTTCTATCATTTGATCTACCATCACCCAAATATAGAATTGATATTTTACCTTTTGTTTTGTTTTCTACATCATCCTATAGAATACGTTGTTTACAAATTGTCATATATTCTATATATTCTAGAATATTTATTATATATTTTGTTATATAATATATAGGATGATGTAGAAAACAAAAAAAAACTGAAAATCAATTTGTTGGAGGAGATGCAATGAAGAAAAATGGAGAAGAAGAATGTGTCGGGGTCTCTAAATTTTTTGGGTCTTAGAAACAAATTTGTTTTTTTTTTCTATTACAGATTTTATTCAAAGGTGATTTTTTCTTTTACATTTTTAATTGTAATTTTAAACCTATATATAAATATTTACTAATTCAATTTCTACGAGTAAAAGAGGATTAACATCAAAATAAGTATTAGGGACAAAATTTTTTATAAAAGTTATAAAGAAACAATGTTCTTCATTTTGTGTTTTATATTCCAATTATCCTTTGTTTTATAGATTGCCAAAACAAAACAAGGGATATATAATAAAATAAAATAAATTATCATAATTTATTGTCCGCATAAATTGTTTAGAAGGGCAATTAACTTTTTACTTTTTTATCTAGTCAGCTTCTAGATAATGACGAAGGAATGAGAAAGTTATGAGCAAGTTAAGTTGACTTTGTTAGAGGAAAGCGTTCCTTTAGTTTTCTCTTACTATCAAAACAACGCCAAAATTAGTACTAATTAATTTCTACACGTTTCAAATAGTTAAACAATATATACAAGTGTGGAGCATCAAATGGTGTTTAATTCGTTTTATCGTGAAGACATTGCGTATTATGACATTGAGTTTTGTAATTTTTCGTTAGTTTTCTTTCATCAATTTTTCTTGGCCTCTTCAATTGACCTATTCGTTATTGCAAATGTAGCACATGACATGCATTTGGATTTTTGCAGGGTTAACTATTAATCATATAAATATTACACTCCACTCGAGTGTAAAAATACCATAAATGAATCACATAAATTCTCTTTCGTCATGTTATTCTGAAGTTCTGTCCATATATGAACCAACAAATCCTGTATGTTCTCTAATTTACTGTATTTTTGCAAAAGTCAACGAATCCATTAAGACTCTAGTTTTTCGTATCTTTATAATCAACTAGCCTATCTCCAGAAGTTTTCGTTACACTTGCGCTAATGAATATGACAAAAAAAACTTTGTTATGTTTCATTAATCTGTGTACTCTTTAATTACTAACAATGAATTATTTTGAATTTAAATAAAGTGTCAAGATTCCTTTTAAGTCAGGTCAACAAGCAATTACATTTTCTTATCATGCGAAATCCGAATTTCAGTAACGTCACTAGGATAACATATTCCAGGAAATTCAGAGTAAAAGACAGAGAAATTCGATAAAGCTAAGTTGGTCAAACAAATATTTTCCATTTCATCCACCCCCATATTTAATTGGTAATGACCCCATTGAAAAAGCATTCCCCTTCAAGTGGTACATCTATAAGAAAAAGTGCAACTAAAATATTGTTGAATAAAATGCATAATAATATTAAAAGTATTATAGGCTATTAGCCAAAAGAGTATTGCCAGATTAATTGAAATAATAAAATATTAGTATGAAAACATCAGTTTCTTTAATTTTGTCATCATCAATGATAAACACTACATTAAACTTTAAACTTATATGGAGGCCCCTTTAAATAAAGGCTCTAACTACCATACCACCATGTTGGAAAGTAATACGTAAATATCGAATTTCCCAAAAACAAGAAACATTCGATCTTCCTTCATTTAGCATGCCTAGATTTTTTACAAATGTTTCTAGGGAAGCTCTTGGTCTTGCTTTAGAGACATATTTGCGATTTGACAACAGGTTTTACCAATAGCAGATCAAGAAAGTTTTATAGATGGAGGCATAATATAAGAAATATGGGAAAAAATTAAAAGATGGGAGAATTTTTTTTTTTTTTTATCACTAAATTAACAACATTTTAATTAAATTTTCTTCAAATACTTTAAAAAAAAATGAAAAATAATAGAGAGCAAGTGACCCGTCTGAACGTATGTACGTCCGACCCTGGGTTCTACTTCGGTGTGCCATATGAGAAGGCTAAAGGAAAGATAGTCTCTGTGGAAATACGCAATATCTCACTGAAGAGCAATACTTTTGACAAAGCAAAGTTTGCTCGTCGGACTTCTGGATTCGTTAGTGCTGATTTTAATGCTTTGGCCAAGGATGCTGGCATGTTGACAGCAAAGAGACTTTTAAATTCAATTAATACAGAAGAAGTTGAGGCAATGACTACCTTAGAATTTGAGTTGAGAATTTTTTTTTCTCATAAATCTCTTTTGTTCGATATATGACACTTGTTTTTTCTTATGTTTATAGGAAGCCTTGAAATGTGTCGAATGTACTTTAAGCAAGACAAGGTTTTTAACAAGGCTTAGTAGTTAGTACTGATATCCCAGATTATCTTAAAAAATCTGATTTTTATTGTATTACCACCATAGCTTTATGTCTCATATAATAAAAGCTCTGCCTTAGGAGTTGTTTTATCTCATTTAGGAATTAGTGTATAATTATTCATAAGTCATAATATTTTAAGGTTTTTGGTCTCAGCGTGATTTATCTCTATTTGTTTGTTTGTTGTACGGAAAAGAAGGCAATTGTAATAATTCATAAGCAACAGTTACTGCAGCACAACAAGCTAACTTGATCTTCATCAATGAAGATAATGAAATATTATTTCATTTTTAGTTGAAATTTTAGGTGGTTCCAAAAATATTTTATTTTTAGTTGAAATTTTAGGTGGTTCAAAAAAAATAGCAAAAAATTATCTAAGTCGATACTAAGATAAATGTATAAACCAATGCTTTCATAAATTTGATCATGGCTTACAATAATAGTTTTCATACATGTTTTGTTTATGTTTACTTAAGAGTATTTCTTCGGATAAAAAACGAAAAAGATTCAAAGAAACAGCAGCGATTTAAATAAAGATTTCTACTGGACCCTACAAAATCGCAAACAAAAAGTAGAAAAAAAGGCAATGTTAAATCAGATAGCTTGTCTTTTTATCATAAACAATTGTTACTGCAACACAACAAACTAACTTGATCTTCATAGGTTGTCTTTTGACATATTTTGTGTTTGAACAAACTAAATTACTACTGAATAAATAATTTTGTCAAATTATATAAAAATTCAGTTATTTTGATTAAGATGTATACAGTAATTATTAATATGTTTAATGTTCAGTTTTGTGCAAAACACAACAAACTCATAATTTTTTTTTGTCTTGAGAAAGAATTATTAAGCTTCATGTGGTTCTGAGCTTAGTAAATAGAATGACATGGCGCTTAGCTGGCTAAATAGAGGATATAGCAAAAATTTGGATGGACAAAGAGGCTTTGTCGTTTGAGAATTATAAGACTATATTAAGGAGATTGATATTCAGTTGTTCATCATGCTTGTATGCTTTTTATCAAACGATATGAGTTGGTGAAAACTTATGATGATTGTGATTGGAATCTTTAGGTTAAGATCGCCATAAGATCATGATCTGAGATTCATTTAAGGTATCAAAAACACAAAAAGTAATCTCTCACCTTTGAGTTCTCGATTTTCGTTGTGATTGCAGCATTCAACCACAGACCACAAGAGAATCATGCACACTTCCTCCCAGAAGCTTAAAGATATGGACATTGTCCATGTTGAAGTTGGTTAGAATCTTATGGCACTCGTAAAAAGAAGTGAACACAACAACTATTAGCTAATTAATCTGATAATTTCTTTTTGTTGAAAAATCAACAACTGTGAGCCAAAATCTCATACACATTTTTGATATTACAACATTACACTAAGTCTTAACAATGAAATAGTAACACTACATAATATTAGGTTCTATCATTCTGTCTCTTTTTTTAACAAGGGTTCCTTGTATCATTATTTCCTCACTGAAAATTACCATCTTTCAGTTTCTTCAATCTAGGTTCCTAGGTTTTGATCATTTTTGCCATTCTTTTTGTTAGAAAATGGATGCGCTTGCGCAAGAGATCGAGACACTAAGGCTGAAAGTAGTTGCTCTTATGTTTCAAAAAGCGTTGATTCGATTAAGAAGATAATATCCTTATATATATATATATATATATATATATATATATTGTGCTTGGGGGCTTGGTGTAGTGTATCATTATGAAGATGAAATTGAAGAGACTGTTTTGAAAAGATACAATGATAGCCAGTGAAGATAATTTATACATTATTTTGTCATGTTTTAGGTTTTCAAAAGCATATGATTACAACCTGTCTTCTCTGATAAAAAGTCTCTACATAGTTTTTCTTTTAATACTGGTAAAAGTTATTTGAACTTACTATAAAGAGATTCTGCAACAGATAACACTACTACTCTATAAGGATCTATAATCACAATGAACGGTTCCACTTGCATCACGCTAAAAATTTCCTTATAAATTTGTTTCCGTTGATCTGTAGAAATTGCATTATTTGGTAATTAAACAAACGTTAGACCTCTTGATGTAGAACACTAATAAACTTTTTAGATAACCACTAGACCAATGAGACTTCCACAAAATCTCTAGTTAGTTTGTACTAATATTTTTTTAAATCAATTAATATGTATGACAAAATGTTCTTACTGACGAACAAACGTTTTCAATAGAGATTTAAAGGAGAGAAAATAATGTTTTCACAAGGGAATACATTTCAATCTATAAAGAAAAAGAAAAAAGATGAAAACAAGATGCTACTCAGATTTGCTAAGACCGATTTCAAGTTCATGCAAATCAATTATGTTCAAGAACTGAAAACTCTAAACAAGTACTACTCTACATTTCTCATTCTCGCGTTTCTTGCGCTAAAGTTTCTGACGATAATCACTATGTGAGCTGGCAATAACCATTTAATTGACATTTGTTGCAGATGGCGGAAGCAGCAAGACCTTGCATTTAAACTCCCACCTTATTTCAGTGGCTATGTATTTGCATTAGTGATATATTTCGAGCCATTATTTGGCTGTTATCAAGATTCAAGAACAAAACAATGAGAAATCCTAAAACGAAGATGAGGTTGGAGAAGTTGATGCGCCACTATACACTGATACAAATTATTGATCAGAGATTCAAAAACTGGGTGAAAAATCTAGTCCACCTAAAAGTTTCTCAACATGATAGTCCAAGATACATGTAAGAGAGCCAGGTCAGAGAGTGTGAGAGATGATCTTAGAAGTTATTACTAAATGGGCCGACCTTTTTAATTTTCAGGCCCAAATTCGTTGGTAATAGAATTGAGGAATTTCAATTTGGCGGGAGAGAGAGAATGGCTTCTCACTAATCTCTACCCTCCAAAGAATAAATCCCGACGCCGGAGACGGAGACAGTATGGCGAACAAGCTCATCGGAGAAATTGGTCTTCACAAGAAAATCTCTAATATATTCGCCGCCCGTAACATCATCACCGCCAAGGTTTTTCATCAAATCTACGCATGATTCCTAAATTTTCCGGCGATACGATGCTGAAACTATAGGTTTTGTTATCTAAATCTAATCGATGAATTTTTAGGATTTTTCGATTGCTATCGTACTGGGAACTTAGCTCGTGCTCACTAATTTCTTCTTAGATTTCCAGATTTTGGGTAATTGCAATCTCAATCAAAGATTGAATTTTTTTCATAGGATGCATTGTCTATGACGGAGTTTGAATTGATGGAGCTTCTAGATGTTGGGATGAAGGAGATAAAATCAGCGATTAAACTCATCAGTGAAGCTGCTTCTCCTCCATGCCAATCCGTAAAAAAAGCTTACTTCGTTTGCTACATATGAATATAAGCTTTTACCATCTTTAATCGAATTCGTTTTTTGTTTTTCCCCTTAAAGGCACGAACTTTGCTGGAGAGAAAAGTTGAAAACGAGCACTTGTCAGGTCATCTTCCTACACATTTAAAGGGTTTGGATTCAACCTTATGTGGTGGTATACCTTTTGGTGTTCTCACAGAGTTAGTTGGTCCTCCTGGTATTGGTAAATCGCAGGTAAAGTTTCCTTCTGCTTGATAATGCTAAGTGTCAAACTTGAATAGCATTGTTGGTATTAAGCTTAGTTTGCAAATGGCTATCTATATAATGATCTATCTTTCCTCAGTTGCTTAAGTGTGCTTGCATATGGTAAAGGTTCTGTGTTGCTTTGCAGTTTTGCATGAAACTTGCCCTATCAGCTTCATTTCCCACAGCTTACGGAGGATTAGATGGTCGTGTAATATACATAGACGTTGAGTCCAAGTTTAGTTCAAGAAGGTAAACTGATTCTTTCTTCTTCTTCTTCTTCTTTTTCTTTTTCACGAATGGCATGTTTTTTGTGCAAACAATCCTCAGAGAATGTGTTCCTCAGGGTGATAGAGATGGGACTGAAAAGCTTCCCTGAAGTATTTCACCTCAAAGGAATGGCACAAGAGGTTCTGGTTTATGCCTTTTGGTAAAGTTTTCTCATATTCCAGATTGCTTACATAACCATTCGCAGTGCAGATGGCAGGAAGAATCCTTGTTTTGCGGCCAGCATCTTTATCCGATTTTACTGAAAGGTCCATGAGATTTTGCTCATTGTTTTCAGTGTCATATATTTTGTCTAATTCTGTCTATATGAATTGAGAAATTTCGAGTATACAAACTGTTAGCATGCTGCAGTAATTCAATTTTTGTTTCTTTGTTCTAATTTACAGTATACAAGAACTCAAGGATTCGATTCTTCAAAACCAAGTAAAGCTTCTAGTGATTGATAGTATGACAGCTCTTCTTTCAGGGTTAGCTTCTAATGATCATTTCTTTTCATGTCGTTCTTGTTTCCTCGGTGACCTTAGTAACGACGTATTTGTTTTCAGTTTTTTTTTTTTTTTGTTCCTTTTATCAAGCGATTGATTTTCAGTGAAAACAAACCAGGAGCTCAGAGACAGCATCAGTTGGGTTGGCATATTTCTTTCTTAAAGTATGAACTGTAGTCTCAAGTCAGCTCAGAGCTTGGAATGTACCCTTCACATCAGAAACTTCATCTGTAGACTGATATTTGATTCTTTGATGTTTTTCAGGTCGCTTGCTGAATTTTCGCGGATTCCTATAGTGGTGACTAATCAAGTTAGATCTCAAAACCGAGATGAAACTAGCCAGTATTCTTTCCAAGGTACAGTCAACAGAAACTGAAGTATATCATCCTTGTTAATTCCCAAGGTACAGTCACCACAATCATATACTTCTTCTTTAACAGAAAAATTCAAAGATGGGTTTCAAGAACACGCAAGAACATATGATTCTCACCTTGTTGCTGCATTGGGGATTAACTGGGCTCATGCTGTAACCATCCGGCTGGTTCTTGAAGCCAAGTCAGGCAAGAATGTTTGTTCATTGTGTGATTTGTAATGTAAGGTCACAGTAACTATGTACCAAGAATGTTTGTTCATGTGATTTGGTCACGATTTGAACAGGTCAGAGAATCATTAAGGTCGCGAAATCTCCTATCTCGCCTCCTCTAGCCTTCCCTTTCCATATAACATCAGCTGGAATTTCATTGCTGAGTGACAACGGGACTGAACTTAAAGGCCCAGGAATTAACACCATTCACGCTCGAGGTATATAGCTAATTCTATGATCACATTTTAGCATGAAACAAAACTTGAGCTGAATAACATATTATGTGATTGTTGAGCAACTGCTTAAAACAAGTCATAAGCCCTCTGTGATGAATTTGATAATAATATAAAGGCTTAACACTAATTGATGAGGTGAATGCAGGGCACAGCGACATGATTAATTTTAATGAGGAAGTTTAAGAGTACGAAACAAAGGCTTGCTGATACAAAAATTCAATTAGAGGAACCTCACTTCCAAATGCTGTAAATTGTCTTAATAGTAAGTCAGTAGTTCAATTCAAAACTTTTTATAGGAGAAGCTAATATTTATACATTGATATAGGCTTCAATGTTCCTTCATCGGATGATTAGCGATAAAATCTCACAATTCGTAGATCTCTGCAATCTATATAGTATTTGGTAAAGGGTTTGCTTGTTTGTTTGTTTTTGTTGGAACTATCTATATTTGCAATATGTATGAGATGGTATGAATCATGATGATGATCATATGAAGAGGATGTTTGTTTATCTTTCTTGGTCTCTTGTCAGGTCAAAATTAGTTTTTTTTTTTTCTTGATTACTGTTAAAAACTAATCTGATGAAGAAGACATCAAGGTTTATATTTTCTTTTTCTCACCATCAACATATATATATATATATATATATATATATATATATATATATATATTATCGTCGTTCCGATTCTTTTATATTTGATAGGAATAATTTTCTGAAATAATGAAACGCTGAATCATCAAATGTGTCATCTCGTCTTATAGTGATGTATTTAACTTAATCCATTCATTAATAGTTATGCCTTTTAAATCTCATATTCTGATTGGATCTTCCAAATAGTATCACCCAATTGGCTAAGTCCTCTTTGCACGTCAACTCTCAAAAGTATCAACAATTAAGGTTAGCTTGATTACATTTGCATTTAACTAATTGGGTCAATTAATTAATCTTTTTATCTAGTATTGGAAAAAACCTCGTGTCAACATCAATGTGGTTATAAGAATATGATTTTACTTAAACCAGATAATCATCATTAATTCAAAATGGCATCGTATTCCAAGCCCCACGATGACTATCTTAATCTTTCTTTTATCGTTATTTTAGATTTAGAAGCCACTAGATAACTTTCATGGGTACTAAATAAAATACTTAGTTGGATACGTTTTCAAAAGATGACATATTCACTGCATTTGGATACGAACTAATAATCTAATTTAAATTAACTTATCTTTACTTCTTTACATATAGAATTTAAAACATCGTTATATTTATTTGTTTATGATAGTCTCACGCGTAAATGTTGTTGGAGGCAATGAGTTGAGTTAATATTTGATAATATATGTTTGTCATGTTAACATGTTTGATGTGAAATAATTACATCTCAGACTCTCTCTCTCTAGTCAATTGCCATTAGGCTCAAATTATTTTTAAAACTTTGTGTTAGTTATAAAATAATCATGTGTCTTTCTATTGGCGGTGAGTCTAATATTAGTTGCTATGATTCACTATGCTTTGAAAATGTATAACGAAAAGCTATCCATTTTTTCTCTCTTATATTCATTCTTTATTCTTTACAAAAGCTAAACTAAATTTGTGTATGCATTTTCTAGTAATTATAGTAGTACATCTGGACTCGCTCTTACCATCAAGCCTAACATTAAAAAATATTTTTCTGGTGTTTTTTTGTAGGTTTCCTTCTGTTGACGCTGAGTACTAATACCAATTGCTTGTTTATTATGCTTTTTAAAACGTTAAATGTAAAGCTACAGTTTTTTTATCGCTTATATCTTCTTTTTTAACCATCTTGAATGTTTCACAAAGCTAATCATATATATGAATCTACGCCAACTCTCTCCATAATTCCGCCACGTCAGCACGTGAAAGGAGGCCACGTGTCCACCTTTTGATGTATATTTAAAAACACTTCCCCGTTGGTTTTAATTCGTGTACAACACCTTCTAAATTATCAAAACTTTTAAGATGACAAGCTGGGTTTCTGAAATCCACATTTAAAACACAGCCCATTAATAATCCACAAAAGACATTTACAATTGGACCACAATTTTAATAAAAACATTCGTCGGGTACGGTATACCCATCTTTTCTCAAGCAATGATAATTGCTACCACTACGTCTGCCTCGCTTGTTCAGATTCTTAACGCCTGTAATTAATCCCCACTCTTTCCAGTAATCAATCACTTTGCCGACTGGACTTCCTTATCTCGAAATGCCTACAAAATCATTCTCACCTGTTGATCTATGCCAAATTTGTGCACTTTCATCACCTCAAAAATTTCTTCATTCTCCCATATTTTGTGCTTCACGATTGTGAAATTGAGATGATTCGTCGCAAACTCGTGATTAAGCGACTTGCTCAGGCGAATCGCCGGCCAGCTAGCTTTGCGAAGATGCGTTCTCGGTTGGTAAAGAATGCTCGCCAGCTCTGTACTCTTTCCGACGCCGAGGTCGCGGTCATCGTCTTCTCCAAGTCTGGCAAGCTCTTCCAGTTCGCCAGCACCAGGTATTCATAATTACTCTTTCTCATTTTTCAATTTCCATGCGTCGCGTTGATCTGTGCATCCTTAAGCCGGCTTTCCACTTAGTTGTATTAGTAGTCCACGTCTCTTAATTTATCTCACCTGAGAGGAATAATGAATCCCCGAATAAGCGTCTCTACTCTCACCTCCCTTCTGCTCTCCATGTAATTTCACAATTGTCGTGCAGCATGACCCAAATGCTTATGAGATACCAGAATTACCAGCACTCTTCACAAGCCCCTCTCATTACTTCTAAAGCAGAGGTCAGCCACTCTTCGGCCATGTTGAAATCGTATTGTTTTTTTATTTTCATTCATGTATACTGTTTTTATGGTTACTCCTCACTCATTAGAGAATAGAGTAATTGCGCCATTTAGTTGGTGGCAACTTCCATATTTTGTTATTTCTTTTACGGTTTATATTTCGGATGTGAACAAATTCATAGGAACCGTTTGTGAAACTATGTAAGCCGTATCTTATGTGTATTACATCTATAGAACACACATGTATCTTTAGCTTTCAAACTGAATAAAAGCACTGAATATACCTCGTCGTTTTTTAGACGTCTGTACGTAACTCTAGGCTGAAAACTTGATACGTAATATATCATCTTCAACTCTCAATTGTTCGATCTAGATATTCACACTACCTCTACACTGGTTTGTTTAATATTTCTCCCATATAACAGATTCAGTTGTGATTATTGATTTCCCTTACCATTTGATATATATGGTTCAGGAAGATTGTGCAAGGACTTCCCTTTCGAACGACGGGCTTACAAAGCTTCAAGAGAGCCAGTTGTATGGGTCCGAACCCCCACTTTGTTATAACATAAATTCCCTTTAAGCACCAGCCAAATTTGTGATTATATGGATTTGTCTTTCTCTGTTCTGCAGACACATGCATGGTAAGGAGTTCAATATTCTAAGCATGAAAGATCTGCAGCACCTTGAGCAGCAACTAAATGCACCATTGACATCTGAACGAGAGGGAAAGGTACTTAGTCTCTGCATTTACATCTTCAATTTGTAAACGTTTATTTACGCACTTCATTTCCTTCTTCATAGCACCGTCCAACATTTTGATTCTGGTGGCCACTTACCTTGACTAACTTAGGTACACAAACTTATAATTGGTTACACACACCAGCTCTCTCCTGGTTTATGGTTTTCCCCTTCTCATTGTTTTCATTTCATCTTTGCTGATGTGATGATGTGCATATTTGTAAATAGTTGTGTATTAAATAACTTATCATTATTTGAATATGTTTTCAACGACACAAGTGGTGACTTTATTTTAAACTCATGATTAGTGGCAGAAAGATTTTATATACATGGTTTATTTTTTTGTCCCACATTACTGCAGCTTCAAAGCGTGCACTTATGTGTCGGGCTTCCATTGTCCTCAGCTTCAAACTTGCTCAACGTGAAAGAAACTCTAGGTATCCCTGATTTTGTAAACAATTTATAACCGGTCGACACATATGATATTCAGCTCCCAAACTCATGTCGATTGATTGAGCACAAATACGCAGGCAAATCTGATTTTTCAGGATACTTAGCAGTTGCAGAGTGTGTAAAGAAGAAGGGGCTCCAGCTAAATGTTTCATTGTATTTCCACGATGACCCAGAACTCTGTTTGCCATCTGCTGTTGACGCTGCCGCCGTACCTGATCCACGGACTATAACGGAGGTTTACAGAGGTTTCTGCAAGAGCTTCAACTGCGCGTTGTCTGATTACATGTGCAACACAATCACGGTAATCATATTAGTCTTTCTCTTTGTATTTACACTCTCAACCTGATTTTGCTTGTTATGGCTCCCGATTTTCCCCGTATTGTTTTCCAGGAAATGACATTGTGTTTCAGACCACCTGCCCATGAAAGATTTCCTCCCGGAGCTCACATTTACCACAAGGTCAAATCTGTGCTAAGCACTAAGTATTAACGTTTATGTTAAGCATATAGTGTTCTTTAATACAAAGACTTCCCCTGTAATTTGGAATCATATTCTGTGATTTACAGGTTGGATCCCCATCCGCTTTGCTAATTCTTTTGGGTTCGCCCCCATCGGGAGACACTCAGGTTTTTCTGAAAACAAAAGTTCATATATTCCATCATTGTCATCTGTTCCCGTATTCATCCACCTTTGAAAAAACACCTACTCGTTTTGTACGTAATTGAGCATGCATACTTTTAAACATACCATTCCTCATTATGATTGTGATTTATATATTGATAGTACATAAACTCCTTACAAGCATATATTACATCCTCTGCTCTTTTTCTCTCTCACACAGAGAGCTTAGCAATTACAATTTTTGGTATTTAAATATATGCTTCGCAGACATATAACTATGATATAGTGCTAACTACGAATACTTTGCTTGTCTATATATGTGTGTGATCTTTGCTTCTTAAGTCCTCTACCATTTACTCTGTTGCTATTGTATATATATATATATATCTAGGTTCCTTCTCCTTGTTGTGTCAGAGAAGCCATGTTGAGGTACCCTTCCAATTTGGTCAGTCCAAGAATTTCGACTTTTGCATCATGGATTCATCGAAACAAAGCTTTTGGAGAAATACTCGAGAAGACATCCTACGAATACCCAATAAAGTTTTACTGGGATAAAGAAAGTCATGCTTGGATTGAAAAAGAAGAGAGGATTTCAATAGCAAGAGGAGACACCAGCTATGCTACAGATGTACTTGACACAATTGCTGAATACTATGGTGCAATGGCAGAAGCTACTTCATGGGCTTCACCTAAACAACTACAGGCATTGGGTCTGACTGTTCTCTCATGTATTGGAAATTACGTAAATGGTATATGAGAAGGCCGTGAAAGCAATGAATACTATGACTACTGAACTTCATCAACATCTTTATTCTATATTCTACCTTACTTTTGTTTTCTTGGTACCTTATTTTCAGTCTGGCTATTCCTTTCGTAAATCCTCTTTTTAATAACAACCAG
>NW_006256908.1:3985086-3986396 GCF_000478725.1 Eutrema salsugineum | reverse complement strand
GTTATTTTCCCAACTTCTCTAACTATATTACACAAATTTTTCCCCTAACTTATACTCCTCAAAACATAACACTATATAACTCAGTGAGTATGTAAATCTTTAATTCTTATCTGGTAATTTTCCTAATTTATTTTTAAAAACACAATTGGTGTTTTACCAAAAAAAATCCCAAATTTGTGTAACTAAAAGTCGACGTCACAAATAAAATTGAACTCCTACTCCACCCAATAATTAGCTACGTGTAAGACTAAATTAGTTAATTTTATTCACATAACAACAAGTGAAAGAACCAATATCTTTTTGATCCAATATAAACATTCTGTAATTACTTAACCTCCAATAGAAAACAAGTTTTTCATGAATAGATTGTCGGCGATCATTTACTTTACGTTTTTGTAAAACATGCCTTCACTGTCATTATCCTATATTTGGCAAATTGTCATTACACCCACCAAAGTATAAGACTACGGCATGCCATCAACAAATGAGTAAACATTACCAGAATTTCATAGCCATACATATAACAACGACAAGCAAAATATGTTACCCAGTTACTAATAATATGACATACGATGAATACTAATTAAAATTAGAATACTGTGATCTGATATTTTTCAAAATAGTTAATAAAAAATATGAAATATTGGTTCCCAACTTATTGTTTGATTTCCACTAAAAAACTATATGGGTTATAAGAACATACCAATGACCAAATGATCATTTAATGGAAACTGAAGCCATTTCAATTTTCGTCTTTCTAATTATACCTTCCACTAATAAAAATACTCGAATATGTATTTGTACAATTATTAGTGGCTGATGAGATGAGGGAACACTGCTAATGCACTTTAATCTTCCTCCGCCCATCAAAACCGAAATTCTCACATCTCCTCCACCAATAATTACCTTATTAACTCATATTTAACCACCAATTAAACGAAAAACGTTACAAATTGATCAACTCTACTATTCCCACACAAAACAGACGTTAGTTACTACTAATTACACATATATTCAATACTTTAACAGTCATATATGACCTCTTCAATTCTGACTCACGCATACGTTCACCTCGAAAGAAAGACTCCTACACTTCCCACACAAATTTCCTTTATAATACCTTTAACACACCTATTAAATACTACAACAAATCCACAAAACTATAAATACTAAATACTCTGCCCATCCCCTTCACAATGTTTTAAACCCCAGAAAAAACAATCACTCACTAAATTACTCATTCCATATCAAAACAAAAAGACAATGGATTTTTCACTTCAAACCATTGGTCCTTATGTGTCTTGAAGATC
>NW_006256908.1:3983682-3984466 GCF_000478725.1 Eutrema salsugineum | reverse complement strand
TTCCAGGTCAAGGTAACCGCTAAAACTATGCCGTCACAAACCGCAGCTTCACAGTAGCAAAGATCAGAAACCAAACCAATATTGGTCAGGTCAATTTAGCCATACATTTTCTGAAATGCATTTCATTTGTTTTTATGGTAAAAATCTACCACCTTCAATAACACGTGTTATTCTTCAAAATTGTAGCCTACTTTTACAGCGGGCAATGCAGAGAATGATAACACCATGCAGTCTTTAAATCACAATGCCAACATTGCAAGTACCTCATCATTTATCATTCCGGAAGTGGGGAACAAAAATACTAAAAGCCACCGTATCTAACCAAAGGCGCCCTACACCATCTGTAGTTGCATGAAAAATTCCCATCAGCGAGGATACTACATGCCCATTCTGAAATTCTTATGTTTCCATTTTAGCATATCTTAAGTTATCCCATTATCATTTCGGTCCTCTTTTATCTATGTCTTGTTATGAAACTCTAATGTATCAGATTTCATATATATGATATATTCTATGCCCACAAAAGCCAATTCTGAGGAAACAAAAAAACAAAATAATACAATTATCTAGCTTCAATCATTATGTGATTCTCTGTACTACACACACGACCCTTTTTTCCCTAGATTGCCACCTCAACTGAGAAAACCCAGTGATCAGACACCTTAAAAACTTTAATCATATAAGGAAAACAACACATATGGAAATCGTTTTTCAAGCATTACCCAGGGGTCTCTGGATGTTTTGAGAAAAATTAGTGTTTGCTGATGATAGTTTTGTCCAATTT